>NC_073746.1:162986107-163093295 GCF_029784135.1 Toxorhynchites rutilus septentrionalis
TAATCCTCAGTGGAGAAAATGTTTGCATCAACACAATGCTTGCTTCGATTGAATCAAAACTTGGAAAATGGCACTAGCCTGCTTTGCACTGTTTTTTTTATCTCGTTATTGTATCTTACATTATGTGAAAAATGACTTTGGTGTGATTTTGAAGTTGATGAAACATAAAATTAATAGTTACTTAATTAGTTTTTAGATACTAAAAATGAGATGTTATTTTTCAACAATCAACAAATAGGATCGGAGTTTAACAATTGTTTCTTGTTACGATCAAGCAAAAGCTATAAATAATTAATTTATTGGATAATCATGGATTTTCTTTTCGGTCGTTCTGTTACCATATCGCATATTTAACATAGTAATCTATTGCTTTGTTTGCAAACTGCGGTAACGAAATATTTTATGTATTTTCCTAGAATTTGAAAAAGTATGTGACTACAAAATGGTCTGTAACGAAAATGAAATCTGACATCCCTACCAACAACCGAAGGAACGAACCGTACAGAATACCAATCCCAAAATACCAATACACCTTCTTGAAACCACATCACTTTTGCAAGTGTCAAAACAGTGCCGAAATTATTGACGTGTAAGTTTCTTATCCCACTAACAATTGGCAGCGAAAACTGTCTGTTTCTATGAAAAAATATTTAATTTCCTCCTGACAGTAGTAAATATTCGCTGATGAACTTTATAAAAAGTGGTTTGCAGTCAGTGCTGGGTTCTCAGGAACCTGGGGCGCTGCAAAGTGGTGCCAAAACTGTATGAAACAACGAAATTTGGGTCAGAAACTCATTCTAAACCTTTTAAATTATTATGCCCCTCTGGAACAGGTAGAACAAGTGAGTGCTTCGACACTACTCGAGGATCGCCGCGATGCTTGCAGAGCGCTCAGGGCTCTTTCGAAAAAAATATCGCGTGGAAGTGGGAGCCCAAGGTATGCACGCTCTTCTCCAAGTCATGGAAATGGATAGAGCCGATCCGGAGATAATTGGGTACTGCTTGGACACCCTCTGTCATATCACTTCTCAGGAACAGTTCGAAGAAGACAACCCGGACAACCCAAGCGTGACGGTCAACATAGGAGAACAATTTACGGAGATGTTCCTCAAGTCGAACGAGAATGTGAGCTTGATTTTGAATTGTCTGGAAGAGTACGATTTTTGGGTTCGCTGGTCGGCTATTAAGTTGTTGACCAGTTTGTTAGCGAACAAAACGAAGGACATACAGGAAATCGTTCTTGTTAGCCCAATGGACGTTTCCAAGTTGATGGATTTGCTGGTTGACAGCCGAGAAGTTATTAGAAATGATGTATTGCTACTGTTGATACAGCTTACCAAAGGAAACGCAAACATCCAAAAAATTGTAGCTTTTGAAAATGCTTTTGATCGATTGTTTGATGTTATCAAGGAGGAAGGATGCGCAGATGGTGGAATTGTCGTGGAGGATTGTTTATTTCTGATGATGAACTTGCTTAAAAACATTCCCAGTAATCAGCAGTTCTTCAAAGAAGGATCCTACATCCAGCGGTTGGCGCCAATGTTTGTTATTTCACAGGTTTCGTCACTAACTTCCGGTCAACTTTTGTGCGGGGGACTGTTCAGCAACCATCCGCTCTCCAATTGGTTCTCGGCTGTTTCTTTAGCGCATGCCCTCATTGTTAGTTAAGCGAGAAGGTAATCATGTTGAGTTCAATGGCCGAGTATTGGCTAACTTCAATTCAACCGTACGATAGTATGATAAGGATTTGCGACATGAATGTAGCCATTGTAATATCGTGTTGGCATTATATTGTAGAACCAATGGTAAACTAGATTAATGTTCTTTTTCGAACAGGCGACTTCATTTTGGTGGGTGATTTGATGCGATCTATCACGCTGTTGCATTACAAGCAAATGGGAGTAGTTGTGAGGAGATCGATTTCAACAAAATTTCTCAAAACTATTGATACAGCAGTAACAATATTGGATGACGATGCGTTCCTTGGGTGGACAACAGCAAGTATCTATTTGTTTGCCTAAAAGATGGGTAAGTAGGATTTCCGTAGCTCTGTTTATCATAAGAACACTTTTTGTATTTTTTTTAAGGACCACAACAACGGGCGACGAACGATAGCAAATGCCAGAGGTTCCTCAATTCATGCCATGGTTCGCTCGTGATGCAAAACATTGGTGAGCGAACGACGCCGACAACGGGCTGTGTGCTATTTGGCACGGTCTGATCACAAATAACACTCGATTATTATGAATTTCTTCGAAAGTTACGGAAAAGTTTGAATCTGTTGGTAAGACTGATTATTCGTATTGGCGTAGTTTCCATACCGAAATGGAAACGGAACGTTGCGAGGGATTTATTGATGGAGGATGGATAGTGGATAGTGGATAGTTTTCTGGATTTAACTCGGGAAATATATACGATGCATTGGGATTGCAGATCGACGGGGATGGAACTAAGAAGGAAGCGGCCGTAGATGATAAAATCAAGATTGTAGAAGACCTAACATGGACACATCAGGATGTCCAGTGTTGGTCATGATTATTGAATGAATGCTATCAGTTGTTGCTATAGTTGCGAAAAATAATTTCATGTTTGTAGGATAATAAAGAAATTCCAGTAAACGTATTGTTTACTACACATTATTTGAACTCGAATAGTCATGAACGACGGATTTCTCAAAATTATCTATGAGTTTTATCAAAACTTTATTATTTTTGGGAAGAAACGTGGAACATTCAGGGCAAGAGCGGGGATGTTGATCGAATCGTGATGCGTGTTTGGATTTGATGCTCTTTGAGTCGGTAGATATCAACCTGATTGCACTGCTGACGCTCCCTTGTATTCACTGTAAGAAGAATATTGAAATATGTTATGAGATACAATTTGAATGAAATATAGTGATCAGGTATACCTATAAGGTTGGATATTTCCTAGCGTTTGTAACTTCTCATCGGACTTGACACTATCAAGTGTCAAATCATATTCTGGAGAAATGTCGACCTTACGAATTAATAAATAGGTTAGTTGATCTTGGAATGCGATCATATTACTTATTCTTATTCGACAGCTTCTTTCGCTCAAGCTGATCCTGCAGCGCGATGCCTTTCTTGAACTCAACCGTGAACTGAAAGACCATTTGTAATGTCGAGGAATACTAGCTGCAGCACGGTAAGATCACGAGGCAGACGTACCGGTCATCGGGTAGGGGTCGAGCCTCCCTCGCAGTGCGTGATGATAAAAAAACATTTTAGTGGTGTCTGGCAGTGATTGAGTAGCCGCTGGGCCGCCGCCATGGTGGACGTCCCCAGCTCCGCACCTACGGTGTGGGGCCATAAAGGCGGTGCGAACTACCGTAATATTCAAGGCAGTTATTCAGGAGCAACGTTACCAGAACATATGGATCCGGCTGGTGAACACGGTGAGCTTATTGTACTGCGCATTACTGGTGTTGGCGATGACGGTAAAGATAAGAATCTCCCCCCGCCCCTTTTCTCATTCGCAAATCTATTGAGAGCTGTGTTAAAGAAATCGAGGGCTTATGCCCTTAAAGTTCGTAATAAAAAAAGCGGAGGCTCTGTCACAGCTGACACAATTATCTGATGGTACAAACGTCAAGGTCACCTACCAAAAACACTTGAACAGCACCAAGTGTGTTGTTAGTTGCGCACAAACAATTAATATGTCGGAGAAGGACATTGTGGACTGCCTCAAAGACCAAAAAGTGGCAGCGACTAGCAGACTCAAACGACGGACCGGTCCAGACGCGATAGAAAACACTCCTGCGTTAATCCTGACAGTTAATGGTACATGTACACCTGAATTAATCTATTTTGGCTATCTGCGAGTAAGAACGAGGCCGTATTACCCGTCGCCCATGCAATGCTTTAATTGCTGGGCATTTGGTCACACAAAAACAAAGTGTAGACAAAACACGCCAACCTGTGGGAATTGTTCCGTAACCCATGTGATTCCAGCGGAAGGAGGCAGTCCTGGATCGAAGAATAAATGACCTGGTGAAAAAAATAGAAGAAAAAGATCTTACCATCGCGAACATGGCCGCTTCAATGGAGTTACAACGCATCGAGGCGTTAAAAAACACGGAGATGATCAAGTCTCTGGTGGATAAAATCGATCAGATGGCCAACACACTAGCGGCCATGGAGTAACGATTGACCCAGAAGGACAAAATCATCACTCTGCAACAGAAGAAGATATCTAGAGCCAGGTCATTATTGCCCCAAACAAAAAGTGCCGAAACATCCGGGGTAACAAAAGACACCCATTCCAGACCTTCCTCCTTGTTCAACACCCCTACATCCTCCCGACCGGCCAAATCCACAAGTATAATACCACAAAACTCCAGCTTGGTCATCTACTCCGACTCCGACATAGAATCCATCGAACTAGATGACACGCTTATGAAAACACAATCTCCGTCTACACCAGTACTTCTTACCAGCTTACCAGCCTGGAGATCGAACTACAAATGCAACACCCTCGAATAAAAGAAAACCCGAATCCCCGCTTATACAACCACCGAAGAACATTCGTCAGAGATCGTCAACAGTAGGCAAGCAACCCGCCTTGCCTCCAGATAACACTCGACCCAATCAGCGATCAGACTCTCAATATCCACCGCCGACTAGTGGTAAGGACCGTCAGCCCAAATAGTGTTTCGTCCAACTCTTACCTCACCTGTCGCCAACCACTACTCCACCAATCAGCTCTCCGGTAAGGGTGGCAACACCTATTCCCCGACGAACTACGTGGGAATTGTACCTGAACTCGGGACGCACAAGGGTGGCAACACCTGTTCCCTGAAGGACCACGTGGGACCAGCACCACAAATTGGGACGCACAAGGGCGGTAACGTCTATTCCCCGAAGGACTGCGTGGGAACTGCTTCAGATCTCGGGACGCACAAGAGTGGAATCAGTGGAATCTCGTTCCACGATCGATTTCACTGGAGTTTCTTCTTCCGACATTGTGCAACTTCCGTTACCCTGTGTCATTACCACCGAAGTATCCATCGCCAAATCACAAAGTAGCGCAGAGGATTGCAGTGACGCCGAACCGTTTTTTTCCGCCGTCGGGTCAAGTGAACAAACGCTGGTTTAGAATTCTACTCCCAGTTCCCGAGCACCGCTGTCTCGTTCGACAATACCACATATCGTTGCCATTGCGATCCTTCCAGCTGCCGACACAACACCATCCACAGTTGATGTCCCAATCCGCCGAAGATCCGCTCGTCTCGCCGCCAGGGCTAAGCCGGCCGCCACAACCACTCCACTTGAAGCTCATGCCAGGCCTGTCTCGCCTATGCCAGCCGAAGCGAGGTCCGATGCCAATATCTATAAGCTCCCCAAATGAACCTCACCATCTTTCCTCGGTTGCTTCCGAGTGGAATGGCTGCCCAACCTGTTATCGTCGGTGGAGTTCCACCGGGAATCATCACATCCAGTACCACTACATATCTGATTCCCCACCACACCGCCCATCACCAGGAAAGTATGTCCACCAACACATCCACCAACCTCGCTCTGCAATGGAACATCAATGGACTGTACAACAACTTGGGAGAACTGGAGACCCTTGACCGAGAGTTATGTCCGTCCATCATCGCACTCCAAGAGATAAATCGAGTTTCCCCAACAAACATACAGAAAATTGTCGGGGTTAAATTCCACTGGCACACTAAGCGGGGCTCCGTTTTGCAACACTCTGTTGCTTTGGGTGTCCGGAGAAACATTCTCCATTTGCGAAAAACAAATATCCACTGACCTGCCAATAATAGCCGTCCAAATCGAGGCCCCGATTCCGGTGACCATCATTTGTATATACCTGCCATGAGGCATAATCCCGGAACTACGACGGAAGCTGCTTGAGGCGTTAGCAAGCTTGGAGGACCCAAAAATCATCTTGGGGG
Source organism: Toxorhynchites rutilus septentrionalis (assembly GCF_029784135.1). NCBI lineage: Eukaryota > Metazoa > Arthropoda > Insecta > Diptera > Culicidae > Toxorhynchites > Toxorhynchites rutilus. The sequence goes on from NC_073746.1 coordinate 162,992,031, forward strand.
ACTTCAATGCTCATCACCGCAACTGGGGAATTCAAACACCAAATGTCAGAGGGAATATCATCGCCTACCTCTTGGAGGTGATGGAGCTCTCGGTCTTAAATGACAGCACTGACACTTTCCGTAGAGGTACGAGCAACACAGCCTTTGATATTTCAGCAGCTAATCTCAACGTGGTGGATAGGTTAGGGTGGAACAAAGCCGACGACATTCATGGCAGTGACCATCACCCGATAACCATCAGCTTCAACGGCCCGCCGCCGCTCGCAACTCGCAGACCAAGATGGATCTTCGAAAGAGCTGACTGGACAGCTTTTCAAACATCTTCCGACTTCTTGATATATAGAGACAACCCAACCACCTTTGCCACTTTCAACAAAATCATTATGGAGGCGGCCGAAGCCTTCATCCCAAGAACGAAAACCACTCCGGGGAAGAAAGCGCTGCATTGATGGTCCGAGGACATCAAAGGGGAGGTCAAGAAGCGGAGAAAGTTTCTGCGTACGGCCAAACGACTACCAGCAGGAGACCCAATGAAGGAAGTTGCCATGAACAGGTATCGAGCGCAACATATCAGAGTACGGCGGTTAATCCGGAAGGTGAAGTTAGACAGTTGGACTGGTTTTCTAGAGTCTATCAACGAAAACCAGTCCTCTGCGGATCTTTGGCGCAAAGTAAACGCACTAAATGGGAAGAGAAGGTCACACAACCCCATTCGTCAAGGTATTACTAGGCTGTGTCTCCAACCTGCAGCGATCCGGTTGATACTTCGAACACGCTCGGTGAATATTTCGCGGGATTGTCCTCGATCTCCGAATATGAGCCCGATTTCATCCGTCGACAGGGTGCGGGTATCACTTCGGTCAGCAACTTTGTGGTCCCTGTGAGTCATCCTAATAATCCTCTAAATCGGAACTTCATCATCGAGGAACTTTCTGTCGCCCTATGTTCCGCAAAAAGTCAACTGGCCCTGACGGTATCGGCTACAAGATGCTGAAACATGGAATACACACGAATTTCCCGAGGGTTGGAGACACAGCCTAGAAATACCTATACCTAAGGTCGGTCAAAGCAGCAACAACGTGAAAGGCTACTGTCCAATTTCCTTAACCTCCTGTTCATCCAAGATCCTGGAAAGAATGACGAATAGACGCCTGGTCACCTTTCTAACGGAAAATAGAAAATTGCACTATCAACAGTTCGCCTTCCGACCAGGTATGGGCACCAACAACAACTTCGCGACCCTCGGAGACGTGATAGCCGAAGCCAACAGGAACCGTCAGCACATGGAGATGGTAGCACTGGATCTGGAAAAGGCATACAACAGAACATGGATCCCGTTAGTGCTGAAAACTCTGGCAGATTGGGGCGTTGACGGGAAATTACTGCACTTCATCAGGAACTTCGCCACACGCCGAACCTTTGAAGTCAAAATTGGTAACATCAGCTCCCGAGCTTTCCAAAAGGAAACAGGAGTACCTCAAGGTTCTGTCCTTGTCGTCACCCTCTTTCTCGTCTCCATGAGTAGCCTGTTCCAGGTCCTGCCTGGGAGAGTCTTCGTGTTTGTCTACACACTCTTTTGATGGCAGTGAGTGACACCCATAGGATTCTACGCATCAGAATACAGGCAGCTACCAATGCCATCGGCCGGTGGGCGGCCGAGAGAGGATTTAGACTTTCAGCGCAGAAGAGCGACCATATGGTGATTTGCAGCGACAGACATCAGGGTCCCAACTCCAGGGTCAAGCTATACAAAAACAACATTCCCCGCCGGAAAACGCTAAAGATCCTTGGAGTGTTTGTTGACCACAAACGTAACTTCCTCCGCCATTTCGAGGAAGTTAAGAACAGCTGTGCCACCCGGTTGAATCTAATGAAAACCATTTTCAAACCGCACCGAAGCAACAACAGAAATATCCGGCTACAGGTGGCCAAAGCCATCATCAGCAGCCGCCTCACCTATGGCCTTGAACTGACGTGTTTGGCTGGAGACAAGCTCCCAAAATCTCTGGCACCGATTTACAACAAAGCACTACTGACTGTCTCCGGTCTCCTGCCATCAACACCAGCTGCCTCTGTCTGCGCTAAAATTGGAGAACCTCCTTTCGATCTAATCACAGACTCGGCGATCGTAGTCAGGACTGCCAGTTTCTTGTCAAAAACTAGCGGTAGAGGGGAGACCCACCTAACCGCCCTTAGCAACACGATCCTGCAGCGTTTGGCGCATCCCAACCTCCCCCCGGTGGCAAAACAATCCTGGTTTGGTGCGAACGACTGGAGGTTCCCAACTGTTCTCGTCGAGAACGGTATTCGGGACAACTTTCGAGCCGGGGCGTGCTCGATCGGTCTGCTAGAATATTTCAAGGCCATCATAGCGGAAAAATACCGTCTCCACGAGATCAGATACTCGGACGGCTCAAAAGGACCATCGGGAGTTGGATTTGGGGTGAGCGATAATAAGAATAGTCTGATTTCCAGCAAGAAACTCGCGGACATCTGCCAGGTCTTCTCGGCCGAAGTGGTCGGCATCATCGAGGCAACTACAACTTCATCTTCCAAGCCGTTGTTGGTCGTCTCCGATTCGGCAAGCGCCATTGATGCCATCGGTGCGACCAGGTCCAAACATCCATGGGTACAGGCCATCAGGAAGTATATATTGCCCGACACTGTGCTCATGTGGGTCCCCGGACACAACGGCATCGCAGGGAATGAAGCGGCCGACCGGTTTGCCGGAATCGGTCACACAAGACCGTTCTTCATTCGGGATGTGCCGCTTGACGATGTGAAGTTGTGGATCTCCAACTCTTTCCGCACCTTTTGGACCGAAAGGTGGTTCGCAGAGAGGAGGCAGTTCCTCAGAAAAGTCAAGGGCACTATTATCAGGTTTGACGATGTTAAAGGAATGAGAGAACAACGAATCCTGTCCAGACTGAGGACCGGTCACTGCTCGGTCTCACACGGATTCAATAGAGGACCCTCCCATCTACTCTGCGACCTCTACCAAATCCACAACTCCGCGAACACTTCTTGTGTGGTTGCCCGAAATTTGATGATCTGCGAAACCTTCATGGAATCAGCGGGAGTGTAAGAGACATCTTAAGGGACGATCCAGCAAGAGTAGCACCGCTTGTCTGCTACCTAAAAGATGCAGAACTATTTTTTAAGATCTAGCGTCTGAACAATGGATCAGACAAGAAGATCCTTGTTCCTTCCCCTCCACGATGAAGGGGAATAAGAACGCTTCGGCATCTTCAACGGCACGGATTCCTCTCCACTGGCCTGGAGCCATGGGTCGAGGACATCCTTGCCATCTGGTCCAACAAGCAAACAGCAAGTTCTTCGTTAAGTTATGTTTCGCAAAAGGATTTTTATGTTCAATTTTTACGTCCAATTTTTATGTGATAATTTTATGTGCAATCTGTTCCCAACGAAACCTTGCGGCAATGCCGTCGATAAAGAGGCGAACCAGCCCAGGAGGCTGAAAACCTCTCAAATAAAGAATAACAAAAAAAATCCTATTCGTTCGAAAATCAGAATAAGGGTGATAAACGAGCGACTTAAAAAAATAACAACGTAGTTCTACGTCAACAATGCGGTCGTATCTTGGACATAACCTCCTATAACTTTTTTCTTTCTATTATACAAGCGTTCAATCATAAAACTATTGCATAGCATGGAGAAACGATATGGATAAATGGGAAAAAATTTAATGAAACAGTATAAATTACATATTAAAGAAGTTTATTTCAAATTAACAATTCATTTATTGAACAACAAAAGTTAGAAACAAAATTTCAAAAAAGTGTCATTGTCCAAAAATACACGCTCTGTAGGATTCGCCTGGATCATCTATCATCTATCATTGGAAAGGAAATCGCTCGCTCGGTCCATCATCTGTGAGAAATAAATAATAATGTTACAAATTTGTAAATCATATAACTTTGAAATAAATACTCATGTCACATATCCTGTCTGTCATATGTTGATAGCTGAGTCATCCGAAAAGGGCATCCCTAGCCAATAAGGCTCTCAGAAACTCAGAAAGAAACAAGAGAAAGAAATATTAGTAATATTTTAAACGAAAAAACGAAAAAATAAATAAATAAAATATGAACTGGTAATAATAAATCAAATCCGCAACAGTATATAGAAAGATATAAAAAATAAATGCATGTGGAATAAAACAAAACTACAGAAAATGTAATACGACAATAACAATAAATAAATAGAATGAATTCATCCAAAGATCAAATGTTCCTTATGGAAAAAATAATAAACTGGTAACAATAAAATAAATCCGCTACAGTATATAGAAAGATATAAAAAAATGAATGCAACAAAAAACGAAACCAATATGTACAATAGAACTCGCAACAACAACAAAAAATCACACAATAAATATTTAACAACTAATAACTCTGTCATCCGATCCATATATGCTTTAAGGGAAAAGCGACTGCGCCACCTCGCCTACCATAAGGATTATAAATTTAAAACAACATCTCTTTAGAAACCTTACCTCTTTCTCAGCTTTCAGTCGTCGATTTTCCTGCCGCAATTTTATATTTTCCGCTTCCATCCTCCGAAGTTCTCCTATAAGATTCCTGTTCTGGACAATCATATATTCCAACTCCGTTGCATCTACTGGTTCCCAGTAGTACAAATCTTCATCATCATCGACAAAAATTGTTTCACTGGGCACCAGTGGCGGAGGAACTTCATCCTCGATCATCACTTCGTTTTGATGCATCTGGATCCGAATTGGCTGTAAATAAAAGTTTTGTTAACACTGTACACACTCAGAAATATTTTTTCCTACCTTGATATCTTCATTCTGTGGTTTTCCACTACGTCTTTCATAACTTCCTGGTTCGCGGTTGGCCCAAGAACGCGTTGGAACCCTCAAGCTGACTGGAATCCTCGATGTAACGGTACCTCGCTTCATTTTGTGTGGTGATGGGATTATAACTGCTTCTCTCTTGATAATTATAATCCTCAGTGGAGAAAATGTTTGCATCAACACAATGCTTGCTTCGATTGAATCAAAACTTGGAAAATGGCACTAGCCTGCTTTGCACTGTTTTTTTTATCTCGTTATTGTATCTTACATTATGTGAAAAATGACTTTGGTGTGATTTTGAAGTTGATGAAACATAAAATTAATAGTTACTTAATTAGTTTTTAGATACTAAAAATGAGATGTTATTTTTCAACAATATAGGATCGGAGTTTAACAATTGTTTCTTGTTACGATCAAGCAAAAGCTATAAATAATTAATTTATTGGATAATCATGGATTTTCTTTTCGGTCGTTCTGTTACCATATCGCATATTTAACATAGTAATCTATTGCTTTGTTTGCAAACTGCGGTAACGAAATATTTTATGTATTTTCCTAGAATTTGAAAAAGTATGTGACTACAAAATGGTCTGTAACGAAAATGAAATCTGACATCCCTACCAACAACCGAAGGAACGAACCGTACAGAATACCAATCCCAAAATACCAATACACCTTCTTGAAACCACATCACTTTTGCAAGTGTCAAAACAGTGCCGAAATTATTGACGTGTAAGTTTCTTATCACATCAACAATTGGCAGCGAAAACTGTCTGTTTCTATGAAAAAATATTTAATTTCCTCCTGACAGTAGTAAATATTCGCTGATGAACTTTATAAAAAGTGGTTTGCAGTCAGTGCTGGGTTCTCAGGAACCTGGGACGCTGCAAAGTGGTGCCAAAACTGTATGAAACAACGAAATTTGGGTCAGAAACTCATTCTAAACCTTTTAAATTATTATGCCCCTCTGGAACAGGTAGAACAAGTGAGTGCTTCGACACTACTCGAGGATCGCCGCGATGCTTGCAGAGCGCTCAGGGCTCTTTCGAAAAAAATATCGCGTGGAAGTGGGAGCCCAAGGTATGCACGCTCTTCTCCAAGTCATGGAAATGGATAGAGCCGATCCGGAGATAATTGGGTACTGCTTGGACACCCTCTGTCATATCACTTCTCAGGAACAGTTCGAAGAAGACAACCCGGACAACCCAAGCGTGACGGTCAACATAGGAGAACAATTTACGGAGATGTTCCTCAAGTCGAACGAGAATGTGAGCTTGATTTTGAATTGTCTGGAAGAGTACGATTTTTGGGTTCGCTGGTCGGCTATTAAGTTGTTGACCAGTTTGTTAGCGAACAAAACGAAGGACATACAGGAAATCGTTCTTGTTAGCCCAATGGACGTTTCCAAGTTGATGGATTTGCTGGTTGACAGCCGAGAAGTTATTAGAAATGATGTATTGCTACTGTTGATACAGCTTACCAAAGGAAACGCAAACATCCAAAAAATTGTAGCTTTTGAAAATGCTTTTGATCGATTGTTTGATGTTATCAAGGAGGAAGGATGCGCAGATGGTGGAATTGTCGTGGAGGATTGTTTATTTCTGATGATGAACTTGCTTAAAAACATTCCCAGTAATCAGCAGTTCTTCAAAGAAGGATCCTACATCCAGCGGTTGGCGCCAATGTTTGTTATTTCACAGGTTTCGTCACTAACTTCCGGTCAACTTTTGTGCGGGGGACTGTTCAGCAACCATCCGCTCTCCAATTGGTTCTCGGCTGTTTCTTTAGCGCATGCCCTCATTGTTAGTTAAGCGAGAAGGTAATCATGTTGAGTTCAATGGCCGAGTATTGGCTAACATCAATTCAACCGTACGATAGTATGATAAGGATTTGCGACATGAATGTAGCCATTGTAATATCGTGTTGGCATTATATTGTAGAACCAATGGTAAACTAGATTAATGTTCTTTTTCGAACAGGCGACTTCATTTTGGTGGGTGATTTGATGCGATCTATCACGCTGTTGCATTACAAGCAAATGGGAGTAGTTGTGAGGAGATCGATTTCAACCAAATTTCTCAAAACTATTGATACAGCAGTAACAATATTGGATGACGATGCGTTCCTTGGGTGGACAACAGCAAGTATCTATTTGTTTGCCTAAAAGATGGGTAAGTAGGATTTCCGTAGCTCTGTTTATCATAAGAACACTTTTTGTATTTTTTTTAAGGACCACAACAACGGGCGACGAACGATAGCAAATGCCAGAGGTTCCTCAATTCATGCCATGGTTCGCTCGTGATGCAAAACATTGGTGAGCGAACGACGCCGACAACGGGCTGTGTGCTATTTGGCACGGTCTGATCACAAATAACACTCGATTATTATGAATTTCTTCGAAAGTTACGGGAAAGTTTGATACAATCAAATCTGTTGGTAAGACTGATTATTCGTATTGGCGTAGTTTCCATACCGAAATGGAAACGGAACGTTGCGAGGGATTTATTGATGGAGGATGGATAGTGGATAGTGGATAGTTTTCTGGATTCAACTCGGGAAATATATACGATGCATTGGGATTGCAGATCGACGGGGATGGAACTAAGAAGGAAGCGGCCGTAGATGATAAAATCAAGATTGTAGAAGACCTAACATGGACACATCAGGATGTCCAGTGTTGGTCATGATTATTGAATGAATGCTATCAGTTGTTGCTATAGTTGCGAAAAATAATTTCATGTTTGTAGGATAATAAAGAAATTCCAGTAAACGTATTGTTTACTACACATTATTTGAACTCGAATAGTCATGAACGACGGATTTCTCAAAATTATCTATGAGTTTTATCAAAACTTTATTATTTTTGGGAAGAAACGTGGAACATTCAGGGCAAGAGCGGGGATGTTGATCGAATCGTGATTCGTGTTTGGATTTGATGCTCTTAGAGTCGGTAGATATCAACCTGATTGCACTGCTGACGCTCCCTTGTATTCACTGTAAGAAGAATATTGAAATATGTTATGAGATACAATTTGAATGAAATATAGTGATCAGGTATACCTATAAGGTTGGATATTTCCTAGCGTTTGTAACTTCTCATCGGACTTGACACTATCAAGTGTCAAATCATATTCTGGAGAAATGTCGACCTTACGAATTAATAAATAGGTTAGTTGATCTTGGAATGCGATCATATTACTTATTCTTATTCGACAGCTTCTTTCGCTCAAGCTGATCCTGCAGCGCGATGCCTTTCTTGAACTCAACCGTGAACTGAAAGACCATTTGTAATGTCGAGGAATACTAGCTGCAGCACGGTAAGATCACGAGGCAGACGTACCGGTCATCGGGTAGGGGTCGAGCCTCCCTCGCAGTGCGTGATGATAAAAAACATTTTAGTGGTGTCTGGCAGTGATTGAGTAGCCGCTGGGCCGCCGCTATGGTGGACGTCCCCGGCTCCGCACCTACGGTGTGGGGCCATAAAGGCGGTGCGAACTACCGTAATATTCAAGGCAGTTATTCAGGAGCAACGTTACCAGAACATATGGATCCGGCTGGTGAACACGGTGAGCTTATTGTACTGCGCATTACTGGTGTTGGCGATGACGGTAAAGATAAGAATCTCCCCCGCCCCTTTTCTCATTCGCAAATCTATTGAGAGCTGTGTTAAAGAAATCGAGGGCTTATGCCCTTAAAGTTCGTAATAAAAAAAGCGGAGGCTCTGTCACAGCTGACACAATTATCTGATGGTACAAACGTCAAGGTCACCTACCAAAAACACTTGAACAGCACCAAGTGTGTTGTTAGTTGCGCACAAACAATTAATATGTCGGAGGAGGACATTGTGGACTGCCTCAAAGACCAAAAAGTGACAGCGACTAGAAGACTCAAACGACGGACCGGTCCAGACGCGATAGAAAACACTCCTGCGTTAATCCTGACAGTTAATGGTACATGTACACCTGAATTAATCTATTTTGGCTATCTGCGAGTAAGAACGAGGCCGTATTACCCGTCGCCCATGCAATGCTTTAATTGCTGGGCATTTGGTCACACAAAAACAAAGTGTAGACAAAACACGCCAACCTGTGGGAATTGTTCCGTAACCCATGTGATTCCAGCGGAAGGAGGCAGTCCTGGATCGAAGAATAAATGACCTGGTGAAAAAAATAGAAGAAAAAGATCTTACCATCGCGAACATGGCCGCTTCAATGGAGTTACAACGCATCGAGGCGTTAAAAAACACGGAGATGATCAAGTCTCTGGTGGATAAAATCGATCAGATGGCCAACACACTAGCGGCCATGGAGTAACGATTGACCCAGAAGGACAAAATCATCACTCTGCAACAGAAGAAGATATCTAGAGCCAGGTCATTATTGCCCCAAACAAAAAGTGCCGAAACATCCGGGGTAACAAAAGACACCCATTCCAGACCTTCCTCCTTGTTCAACACCCCTACATCCTCCCGACCGGCCAAATCCACAAGTATAATACCACAAAACTCCAGCTTGGTCATCTACTCCGACTCCGACATAGAATCCATCGAACTAGATGACACGCTTATGAAAACACAATCTCCGTCTACACCAGTACTTCTTACCAGCTTACCAGCCTGGAGATCGAACTACAAATGCAACACCCTCGAATAAAAGAAAACCCGAATCCCCGCTTATACAACCACCGAAGAACATTCGTCAGAGATCGTCAACAGTAGGCAAGCAACCCGCCTTGCCTCCAGATAACACTCGACCCAATCAGCGATCAGACTCTCAATACCCACCGCCGACTAGTGGTAAGGACCGTCAGCCCAAATAGTGTTTCGTCCAACTCTTACCTCACCTGTCGCCAACCACTACTCCACCAATCAGCTCTCCGGTAAGGGTGGCAACACCTATTCCCCGACGAACTACGTGGGAATTGTACCTGAACTCGGGACGCACAAGGGTGGCAACACCTGTTCCCTGAAGGACCACGTGGGACCAGCACCACAAATTGGGACGCACAAGGGCGGTAACGTCTATTCCCCGAAGGACTGCGTGGGAACTGCTTCAGATCTCGGGACGCACAAGAGTGGAATCAGTGGAATCTCGTTCCACGATCGATTTCACTGGAGTTTCTTCTTCCGACATTGTGCAACTTCCGTTACCCTGTGTCATTACCACCGAAGTATCCATCGCCAAATCACAAAGTAGCGCAGAGGATTGCAGTGACGCCGAACCGTTTTTTTCCGCCGTCGGGTCAAGTGAACGAACGCTGGTTTAGAATTCTACTCCCAGTTCCCGAGCACCGCTGTCTCGTTCGACAATACCACATATCGTTGCCATTGCGATTCTTCCAGCTGCCGACACAACACCATCCACAGTTGATGTCCCAATCCGCCGAAGATCCGCTCGTCTCGCCGCCAGGGCTAAGCCGGCCGCCACAACCACTCCACTTGAAGCTCATGCCATGCCTGTCTCGCCTATGCCAGCCGAAGCGAGGTCCGATGCCAATATCTATGATGCATGGAGACGTAGCCGAGGAGATCCCACGCAAGCTATGGCCGGGAGTTTAAGCTCCCCAAATGAACCTCACCATCTTTCCTCGGCTGCTTCCGAGTGGAATGGCTGCCCAACCTGTTATCGTCGGTGGAGTTCCACCGGGAATCATCACATCCAGTACCACTACATATCTGATTCCCCATCACACCGCCCATCACCAGGAAAGTATGTCCACCAACACATCCACCAACCTCGCTCTGCAATGGAACATCAATGGACTGTACAACAACTTGGGAGAACTGGAGACCCTTGACCGAGAGTTATGTCCGTCCATCATCGCACTCCAAGAGATAAATCGAGTTTCCCCAACAAACATACAGAAAATTGTCGGGGTTAAATTCCACTGGCACACTAAGCGGGGCTCCGTTTTGCAACACTCTGTTGCTTTGGGTGTCCGGAGAAACATTCTCCATTTGCGAAAAACAAATATCCACTGACCTGCCAATAATAGCCGTCCAAATCGAGGCCCCGATTCCGGTGACCATCATTTGTATATACCTGCCATGAGGCATAATCCCGGAACTACGACGGAAGCTGCTTGAGGCGTTAGCAAGCTTGGAGGACCCAAAAATCATCTTGGGGGACTTCAATGCTCATCACCGCAACTGGGGAATTCAAACACCAAATGTCAGAGGGAATATCATCGCCTACCTCTTGGAGGTGATGGAGCTCTCGGTCTTAAATGACGGCACTGACACTTTCCGTAGAGGTACGAGCAACACAGCCTTTGATATTTCAGCAGCTAATCTCAACTTGGTGGATAGGTTAGGGTGGAACAAAGCCGACGACATTCATGGCAGTGACCATCACCCGATAACCATCAGCTTCAACGGCCCGCCGCCGCTCGCAACTCGCAGACCAAGATGGATCTTCGAAAGAGCTGACTGGACATCTTCCGACTTCTTGATATATAGAGACAACCCAACCACCTTTGCCACTTTCAACAAAATCATTATGGAGGCGGCCGAAGCCTTCATCCCAAGAACGAAAACCACTCCGGGGAAGAAAGCGCTGCATTGATGGTCTGCGTACGGCCAAACGACTACCAGCAGGAGACCCAATGAAGGAAGTTGCCATGAACAGGTATCGAGCGCAACATATCAGAGTACGGCGGTTAATCCGGAAGGTGAAGTTAGACAGTTGGACTGGTTTTCTAGAGTCTATCAACGAAAACCAGTCCTCTGCGGATCTTTGGCGCAAAGTAAACGCACTAAATGGGAAGAGAAGGTCACACAACCCCATTCGTCAAGGTATTACTAGGCTGTGTCTCCAACCTGCAGCGATCCGGTTGATACTTCGAACACGCTCGGTGAATATTTCGCGGGATTGTCCTCGATCTCCGAATATGAGCCCGATTTCATCCGTCGACAGGGAGCGGGTATCACTTCGGTCAGCAACTTTGTGGTCCCTGTGAGTCATCCTAATAATCCTCTAAATCGGAACTTCATCATCGAGGAACTTTCTGTCGCCCTATGTTCCGCAAAAAGTCAACTGGCCCTGACGGTATCGGCTACAAGATGCTGAAACATGGAATACACACGAATTTCCCGAGGGTTGGAGACACAGCCTAGAAATACCTATACCTAAGGTCGGTCAAAGCAGCAACAACGTGAAAGGCTACTGTCCAATTTCCTTAACCTCCTGTTCATCCAAGATCCTGGAAAGAATGGCGAATAGGCGCCTGGTCACCTTTCTAACGGAAAATAGAAAATTGCACTATCAACAGTTCGCCTTCCGACCAGGTATGGGCACCAACAACAACTTCGCGACCCTCGGAGACGTGATAGCCGAAGCCAACAGGAACCGTCAGCACATGTAGAGAACCTTTGAGGTCAAAATTGGTAACATCAGCTCCCGAGCTTTCCAAAAGGAAACAGGAGTACCTCAAGGTTCTGTCCTTGTCGTCACCCTCTTTCTCGTCGCCATGAGTAGCCTGTTCCAGGTCCTGCCTGGGAGAGTCTTCGTGTTTGTCTACGCGGACGACACTCTTTTGATGGCAGTGAGTGACACCCATAGGATTCCAAGCATCAGAATACAGGCAGCTACCAATGCCATCGGCCGGTGGGCGGCCGAGAGAGGATTTAGACTTAGAGCGACCATATGGTGATTTGCAGCGACAGACATCAGGGTCCCAACTCCAGGGTCAAGCTATACAAAAACAACATTCCCCGCCGGAAAACGCTAAAGATCCTTGGAGTGTTTGTTGACCACAAACGTAACTTCCTCCGCCATTTCGAGGAAGTTAAGAACAGCTGTGCCACCCGGTTGAATCTATTGAAAACCATTTTCAAACCGCACCGAAGCAACAACAGAAATATCCGGCTACAGGTGGCCAAAGCCATCATCAGCAGCCGCCTCACTTATGGCCTTGAACTGACGTGTTTGGCTGGAGACAAGCTCCCAAAATCTCTGGCACCGATTTACAACAAAGCACTACTGACTGTCTCCGGTCTCCTGCCAACACCAGCTGCCTCTGTCTGCGCTAAAATTGGAGAACCTCCTTTCGATCTAATCACAGACTCGGCGATCGTAGTCAGGACTGCCAGTTTCTTGTCAAAAACTAGCGGTAGAGGGGAGACCCACCTAACCGCCCTTAGCAACACGATCCTGCAGCGTTTGGCGCATCCCAACCTCCCCCCGGTGGCAAAACAATCCTGGTTTGGTGCGAACGACTGGAGGTTCCCAACTGTTCTCGTCGAGAACGGTATTCGGGACAACTTTCGAGCCGGGACGTGCTCGATCGGTCTGCTAGAATATTTCAAGGCCATCATAGCGGAAAAATACCGTCTCCACGAGATCAGATACTCGGACGGCTCAAAAGGACCATCGGGAGTTGGATTTGGGGTGAGCGATAATAAGAATAGTCTGATTTCCAGCAAGAAACTCGCGGACATCTGCCAGGTCTTCTCGTCCGAAGTGGTCGGCATCATCGAGGCAACTACAACTTCATCTTCCAAGCCGTTGTTGGTCGTCTCCGATTCGGCAAGCGCCATTGATGCCATCGGTGCGACCAGGTCCAAACATCCATGGGTACAGGACACAACGGCATCGCAGGGAATGAAGCGGCCGACCGGTTTGCCGGAATCGGTCACACAAGACCGTTCTTCATTCGGGATGTGCCGCTTGACGATGTGAAGTTGTGAATCTCCAACTCTTTCCGCACCTTTTGGACCGAAAGGTGGTTCGCAGAGAGGAGGCAGTTCCTCAGAAAAGTCAAGGGCACTATTATCAGGTTTGACGATGTTAAAGGAATGAGAGAACAACGAATCCTGTCCAGACTGAGGACCGGTCACTGCTCGGTCTCACACGGATTCAATAGAGAACCCTCCCATCTACTCTGCGACCTCTACCAAATCCACAACTCCGCGAACACTTCTTGTGTGGTTGCTCGAAATTTGATGATCTGCGAAACCTTCATGGAATCAGCGGGAGTGTAAGAGACATCTTAAGGGACGATCCAGCAAGAGTAGCACCGCTTGTCTGCTACCTAAAAGATGCAGAACTATTTTTTAAGATCTAGCGTCTGAACAATGGATCAGACAAGAAGATCCTTGTTCCTTCCCCTCCACGATGAAGGGGAATAAGAACGCTTCGGCATCTTCAACGGCACGGATTCCTCTCCACTGGCCTGGAGCCATGGGTCGAGGACATCCTTGCCATCTGGTCCAACAATCAAACAGCAAGTTCTTCGTTAAGTTATGTTTCGCAAAAGGATTTTTGTGTTTAATTTTTACGTCCAATTTTTATGTGATAATTTTATGTGCAATCTGTTCCCAACGAAACCTTGCGGCAATGCCGTCGATAAAGAGGCGAACCAGCCCAGGAGGCTGAAAACCTCTCAAATAAAGAATAACAAAAAAATCCTATTCGTTCGAAAATCAGAATAAGGGTGATAAACGAGCGACTTAAAAAAATAACAACGTAGTTCTACGTCAACAATGCGGTCGTATCTTGGACATAACCTCCTATAACTTTTTTCTTTCTATTATACAAGCGTTCAATCATAAAACTATTGCATAGCATGGAGAAACGATATGGATAAATGGGAAAAAATTTAATGAAACAGTATAAATTACATATTAAAGAAGTTTATTTCAAATTAACAATTCATTTATTGAACAACAAAAGTTAGAAACAAAATTTCAAAAAAGTGTCATTGTCCAAAAATACACGCTCTGTAGGATTCGCCTGGATCATCTATCATCTATCATTGGAAAGGAAATCGCTCGCTTGGTCCATCATCTGTGAGAAATAAATAATAATGTTACAAATTTGTAAATCATATAACTTTGAAATAAATACTCATGTCACATATCCTGTCTGTCATTTGTTGATAGCTGAGTCATCCGAAAAGGGCAACCCTAGCCAATAAGGCTCTCAGAAACTCAGAAAGAAACAAGAGAAAGAAATATTAGTAATATTTTAAACGAAAAAACGAAAAAATAAATAAATAAAATATGAACTGGTAATAATAAATCAAATCCGCAACAGTATATAGAAAGATATAAAAAATAAATGCATGTGGAATAAAACAAAACTACAGAAAATGTAATACGACAATAACAATAAATAAATAGAATGAAATCATCCAAAGATCAAATGTTCCTTATGGAAAAAATAATAAACTGGTAACAATAAAATAAATCCGCTACAGTATATAGAAAGATATAAAAAAATGAATGCAACAAAAAACGAAACCAATATGTACAATAGAACTCGCAACAACAACAAAAAATCAAACAATAAATATTTAACAACTAATAACTCTGTCATCCGATCCATATATGCTTTAAGGGAAAAGCGACTGCGCCACCTCGCCTACCATAAGGATTATAAATTTAAAACAACATCGCTTTAGAAACTTTACCTCTTTCTCAGCTTTCAGTCGTCGATTTTCCTGCCGCAATTTTATATTTTCCGCTTCCATCCTCCGAAGTTCTCCTATAAGATTCCTGTTCTGGACAATCATATATTCCAACTCCGTTGCATCTACTGGTTCCCAGTAGTACAAATCTTCATCATCATCGACAAAAATTGTTTCACTGGGCACCAGTGGCGGAGGAACTTCATCCTCGATCATCACTTCGTTTTGATGCATCTGGATCCGAATTGGCTGTAAATAAAAATTTTGTTAACACTGTACACACTCAGAAATATTTTTTCCTACCTTGATATCTTCATTCTGTGGTTTTCCACTACGTCTTTCATAACTTCCTGGTTCGCGGTTGGCCCAAGAACGCGTTGGAACCCTCAAGCTGACTGGAATCCTCGATGTAACGGTACCTCGCTTCATTTTGTGTGGTGATGGGATTATAACTGCTTCTCTCTTGATAATTATAATCCTCAGTGGAGAAAATGTTTGCATCAACACAATGCTTGCTTCGATTGAATCAAAACTTGGAAAATGGCACTAGCCTGCTTTGCACTGTTTTTTTTATCTCGTTATTGTATCTTACATTATGTGAAAAATGACTTTGGTGTGATTTTGAAGTTGATGAAACATAAAATTAATAGTTACTTAATTAGTTTTTAGATACTAAAAATGAGATGTTATTTTTCAACAATCAACAAATAGGATCGGAGTTTAACAATTGTTTCTTGTTACGATCAAGCAAAAGCTATAAATAATTAATTTATTGGATAATCATGGATTTTCTTTTCGGTCGTTCTGTTACCATATCGCATATTTAACATAGTAATCTATTGCTTTGTTTGCAAACTGCGGTAACGAAATATTTTATGTATTTTCCTAGAATTTGAAAAAGTATGTGACTACAAAATGGTCTGTAACGAAAATGAAATCTGACATCCCTACCAACAACCGAAGGAACGAACCGTACAGAATACCAATCCCAAAATACCAATACACCTTCTTGAAACCACATCACTTTTGCAAGTGTCAAAACAGTGCCGAAATTATTGACGTGTAAGTTTCTTATCACATCAACAATTGGCAGCGAAAACTGTCTGTTTCTATGAAAAAATATTTAATTTCCTCCTGACAGTAGTAAATATTCGCTGATGAACTTTATAAAAAGTGGTTTGCAGTCAGTGCTGGGTTCTCAGGAACCTGGGACGCTGCAAAGTGGTGCCAAAACTGTATGAAACAACGAAATTTGGGTCAGAAACTCATTCTAAACCTTTTAAATTATTATGCCCCTCTGGAACAGGTAGAACAAGTGAGTGCTTCGACACTACTCGAGGATCGCCGCGATGCTTGCAGAGCGCTCAGGGCTCTTTCGAAAAAAATATCGCGTGGAAGTGGGAGCCCAAGGTATGCACGCTCTTCTCCAAGTCATGGAAATGGATAGAGCCGATCCGGAGATAATTGGGTACTGCTTGGACACCCTCTGTCATATCACTTCTCAGGAACAGTTCGAAGAAGACAACCCGGACAACCCAAGCGTGACGGTCAACATAGGAGAACAATTTACGGAGATGTTCCTCAAGTCGAACGAGAATGTGAGCTTGATTTTGAATTGTCTGGAAGAGTACGATTTTTGGGTTCGCTGGTCGGCTATTAAGTTGTTGACCAGTTTGTTAGCGAACAAAACGAAGGACATACAGGAAATCGTTCTTGTTAGCCCAATGGACGTTTCCAAGTTGATGGATTTGCTGGTTGACAGCCGAGAAGTTATTAGAAATGATGTATTGCTACTGTTGATACAGCTTACCAAAGGAAACGCAAACATCCAAAAAATTGTAGCTTTTGAAAATGCTTTTGATCGATTGTTTGATGTTATCAAGGAGGAAGGATGCGCAGATGGTGGAATTGTCGTGGAGGATTGTTTATTTCTGATGATGAACTTGCTTAAAAACATTCCCAGTAATCAGCAGTTCTTCAAAGAAGGATCCTACATCCAGCGGTTGGCGCCAATGTTTGTTATTTCACAGGTTTCGTCACTAACTTCCGGTCAACTTTTGTGCGGGGGACTGTTCAGCAACCATCCGCTCTCCAATTGGTTCTCGGCTGTTTCTTTAGCGCATGCCCTCATTGTTAGTTAAGCGAGAAGGTAATCATGTTGAGTTCAATGGCCGAGTATTGGCTAACTTCAATTCAACCGTACGATAGTATGATAAGGATTTGCGACATGAATGTAGCCATTGTAATATCGTGTTGGCATTATATTGTAGAACCAATGGTAAACTAGATTAATGTTCTTTTTCGAACAGGCGACTTCATTTTGGTGGGTGATTTGATGCGATCTATCACGCTGTTGCATTACAAGCAAATGGGAGTAGTTGTGAGGAGATCGATTTCAACCAAATTTCTCAAAACTATTGATACAGCAGTAACAATATTGGATGACGATGCGTTCCTTGGGTGGACAACAGCAAGTATCTATTTGTTTGCCTAAAAGATGGGTAAGTAGGATTTCCGTAGCTCTGTTTATCATAAGAACACTTTTTGTATTTTTTTTAAGGACCACAACAACGGGCGACGAACGATAGCAAATGCCAGAGGTTCCTCAATTCATGCCATGGTTCGCTCGTGATGCAAAACATTGGTGAGCGAACGACGCCGACAACGGGCTGTGTGCTATTTGGCACGGTCTGATCACAAATAACACTCGATTATTATGAATTTCTTCGAAAGTTACGGGAAAGTTTGATACAATCAAATCTGTTGGTAAGACTGATTATTCGTATTGGCGTAGTTTCCATACCGAAATGGAAACGGAACGTTGCGAGGGATTTATTGATGGAGGATGGATAGTGGATAGTGGATAGTTTTCTGGATTCAACTCGGGAAATATATACGATGCATTGGGATTGCAGATCGACGGGGATGGAACTAAGAAGGAAGCGGCCGTAGATGATAAAATCAAGATTGTAGAAGACCTAACATGGACACATCAGGATGTCCAGTGTTGGTCATGATTATTGAATGAATGCTATCAGTTGTTGCTATAGTTGCGAAAAATAATTTCATGTTTGTAGGATAATAAAGAAATTCCAGTAAACGTATTGTTTACTACACATTATTTGAACTCGAATAGTCATGAACGACGGATTTCTCAAAATTATCTATGAGTTTTATCAAAACTTTATTATTTTTGGGAAGAAACGTGGAACATTCAGGGCAAGAGCGGGGATGTTGATCGAATCGTGATTCGTGTTTGGATTTGATGCTCTTAGAGTCGGTAGATAT
Source organism: Toxorhynchites rutilus septentrionalis (assembly GCF_029784135.1). Classification (NCBI taxonomy): domain Eukaryota; kingdom Metazoa; phylum Arthropoda; class Insecta; order Diptera; family Culicidae; genus Toxorhynchites; species Toxorhynchites rutilus. Next base: position 163,010,563 of record NC_073746.1, read on the forward strand.
CAACCTGATTGCACTGCTGACGCTCCCTTGTATTCACTGTAAGAAGAATATTGAAATATGTTATGAGATACAATTTGAATGAAATATAGTGATCAGGTATACCTATAAGGTTGGATATTTCCTAGCGTTTGTAACTTCTCATCGGACTTGACACTATCAAGTGTCAAATCATATTCTGGAGAAATGTCGACGTTACGAATTAATAAATAGGTTAGTTGATCTTGGAATGCGATCATATTACTTATTCTTATTCGACAGCTTCTTTCGCTCAAGCTGATCCTGCAGCGCGATGCCTTTCTTGAACTCAACCGTGAACTGAAAGACCATTTGTAATGTCGAGGAATACTAGCTGCAGCACGGTAAGATCACGAGGCAGACGTACCGGTCATCGGGTAGGGGTCGAGCCTCCCTCGCAGTGCGTGATGATAAAAAACATTTTAGTGGTGTCTGGCAGTGATTGAGTAGCCGCTGGGCCGCCGCTATGGTGGACGTCCCCGGCTCCGCACCTACGGTGTGGGGCCATAAAGGCGGTGCGAACTACCGTAATATTCAAGGCAGTTATTCAGGAGCAACGTTACCAGAACATATGGATCCGGCTGGTGAACACGGTGAGCTTATTGTACTGCGCATTACTGGTGTTGGCGATGACGGTAAAGATAAGAATCTCCCCCGCCCCTTTTCTCATTCGCAAATCTATTGAGAGCTGTGTTAAAGAAATCGAGGGCTTATGCCCTTAAAGTTCGTAATAAAAAAAGCGGAGGCTCTGTCACAGCTGACACAATTATCTGATGGTACAAACGTCAAGGTCACCTACCAAAAACACTTGAACAGCACCAAGTGTGTTGTTAGTTGCGCACAAACAATTAATATGTCGGAGGAGGACATTGTGGACTGCCTCAAAGACCAAAAAGTGACAGCGACTAGAAGACTCAAACGACGGACCGGTCCAGACGCGATAGAAAACACTCCTGCGTTAATCCTGACAGTTAATGGTACATGTACACCTGAATTAATCTATTTTGGCTATCTGCGAGTAAGAACGAGGCCGTATTACCCGTCGCCCATGCAATGCTTTAATTGCTGGGCATTTGGTCACACAAAAACAAAGTGTAGACAAAACACGCCAACCTGTGGGAATTGTTCCGTAACCCATGTGATTCCAGCGGAAGGAGGCAGTCCTGGATCGAAGAATAAATGACCTGGTGAAAAAAATAGAAGAAAAAGATCTTACCATCGCGAACATGGCCGCTTCAATGGAGTTACAACGCATCGAGGCGTTAAAAAACACGGAGATGATCAAGTCTCTGGTGGATAAAATCGATCAGATGGCCAACACACTAGCGGCCATGGAGTAACGATTGACCCAGAAGGACAAAATCATCACTCTGCAACAGAAGAAGATATCTAGAGCCAGGTCATTATTGCCCCAAACAAAAAGTGCCGAAACATCCGGGGTAACAAAAGACACCCATTCCAGACCTTCCTCCTTGTTCAACACCCCTACATCCTCCCGACCGGCCAAATCCACAAGTATAATACCACAAAACTCCAGCTTGGTCATCTACTCCGACTCCGACATAGAATCCATCGAACTAGATGACACGCTTATGAAAACACAATCTCCGTCTACACCAGTACTTCTTACCAGCTTACCAGCCTGGAGATCGAACTACAAATGCAACACCCTCGAATAAAAGAAAACCCGAATCCCCGCTTATACAACCACCGAAGAACATTCGTCAGAGATCGTCAACAGTAGGCAAGCAACCCGCCTTGCCTCCAGATAACACTCGACCCAATCAGCGATCAGACTCTCAATACCCACCGCCGACTAGTGGTAAGGACCGTCAGCCCAAATAGTGTTTCGTCCAACTCTTACCTCACCTGTCGCCAACCACTACTCCACCAATCAGCTCTCCGGTAAGGGTGGCAACACCTATTCCCCGACGAACTACGTGGGAATTGTACCTGAACTCGGGACGCACAAGGGTGGCAACACCTGTTCCCTGAAGGACCACGTGGGACCAGCACCACAAATTGGGACGCACAAGGGCGGTAACGTCTATTCCCCGAAGGACTGCGTGGGAACTGCTTCAGATCTCGGGACGCACAAGAGTGGAATCAGTGGAATCTCGTTCCACGATCGATTTCACTGGAGTTTCTTCTTCCGACATTGTGCAACTTCCGTTACCCTGTGTCATTACCACCGAAGTATCCATCGCCAAATCACAAAGTAGCGCAGAGGATTGCAGTGACGCCGAACCGTTTTTTTCCGCCGTCGGGTCAAGTGAACGAACGCTGGTTTAGAATTCTACTCCCAGTTCCCGAGCACCGCTGTCTCGTTCGACAATACCACATATCGTTGCCATTGCGATTCTTCCAGCTGCCGACACAACACCATCCACAGTTGATGTCCCAATCCGCCGAAGATCCGCTCGTCTCGCCGCCAGGGCTAAGCCGGCCGCCACAACCACTCCACTTGAAGCTCATGCCATGCCTGTCTCGCCTATGCCAGCCGAAGCGAGGTCCGATGCCAATATCTATGATGCATGGAGACGTAGCCGAGGAGATCCCACGCAAGCTATGGCCGGGAGTTTAAGCTCCCCAAATGAACCTCACCATCTTTCCTCGGCTGCTTCCGAGTGGAATGGCTGCCCAACCTGTTATCGTCGGTGGAGTTCCACCGGGAATCATCACATCCAGTACCACTACATATCTGATTCCCCATCACACCGCCCATCACCAGGAAAGTATGTCCACCAACACATCCACCAACCTCGCTCTGCAATGGAACATCAATGGACTGTACAACAACTTGGGAGAACTGGAGACCCTTGACCGAGAGTTATGTCCGTCCATCATCGCACTCCAAGAGATAAATCGAGTTTCCCCAACAAACATACAGAAAATTGTCGGGGTTAAATTCCACTGGCACACTAAGCGGGGCTCCGTTTTGCAACACTCTGTTGCTTTGGGTGTCCGGAGAAACATTCTCCATTTGCGAAAAACAAATATCCACTGACCTGCCAATAATAGCCGTCCAAATCGAGGCCCCGATTCCGGTGACCATCATTTGTATATACCTGCCATGAGGCATAATCCCGGAACTACGACGGAAGCTGCTTGAGGCGTTAGCAAGCTTGGAGGACCCAAAAATCATCTTGGGGGACTTCAATGCTCATCACCGCAACTGGGGAATTCAAACACCAAATGTCAGAGGGAATATCATCGCCTACCTCTTGGAGGTGATGGAGCTCTCGGTCTTAAATGACGGCACTGACACTTTCCGTAGAGGTACGAGCAACACAGCCTTTGATATTTCAGCAGCTAATCTCAACTTGGTGGATAGGTTAGGGTGGAACAAAGCCGACGACATTCATGGCAGTGACCATCACCCGATAACCATCAGCTTCAACGGCCCGCCGCCGCTCGCAACTCGCAGACCAAGATGGATCTTCGAAAGAGCTGACTGGACATCTTCCGACTTCTTGATATATAGAGACAACCCAACCACCTTTGCCACTTTCAACAAAATCATTATGGAGGCGGCCGAAGCCTTCATCCCAAGAACGAAAACCACTCCGGGGAAGAAAGCGCTGCATTGATGGTCTGCGTACGGCAAAACGACTACCAGCAGGAGACCCAATGAAGGAAGTTGCCATGAACAGGTATCGAGCGCAACATATCAGAGTACGGCGGTTAATCCGGAAGGTGAAGTTAGACAGTTGGACTGGTTTTCTAGAGTCTATCAACGAAAACCAGTCCTCTGCGGATCTTTGGCGCAAAGTAAACGCACTAAATGGGAAGAGAAGGTCACACAACCCCATTCGTCAAGGTATTACTAGGCTGTGTCTCCAACCTGCAGCGATCCGGTTGATACTTCGAACACGCTCGGTGAATATTTCGCGGGATTGTCCTCGATCTCCGAATATGAGCCCGATTTCATCCGTCGACAGGGAGCGGGTATCACTTCGGTCAGCAACTTTGTGGTCCCTGTGAGTCATCCTAATAATCCTCTAAATCGGAACTTCATCATCGAGGAACTTTCTGTCGCCCTATGTTCCGCAAAAAGTCAACTGGCCCTGACGGTATCGGCTACAAGATGCTGAAACATGGAATACACACGAATTTCCCGAGGGTTGGAGACACAGCCTAGAAATACCTATACCTAAGGTCGGTCAAAGCAGCAACAACGTGAAAGGCTACTGTCCAATTTCCTTAACCTCCTGTTCATCCAAGATCCTGGAAAGAATGGCGAATAGGCGCCTGGTCACCTTTCTAACGGAAAATAGAAAATTGCACTATCAACAGTTCGCCTTCCGACCAGGTATGGGCACCAACAACAACTTCGCGACCCTCGGAGACGTGATAGCCGAAGCCAACAGGAACCGTCAGCACATGTAGAGAACCTTTGAGGTCAAAATTGGTAACATCAGCTCCCGAGCTTTCCAAAAGGAAACAGGAGTACCTCAAGGTTCTGTCCTTGTCGTCACCCTCTTTCTCGTCGCCATGAGTAGCCTGTTCCAGGTCCTGCCTGGGAGAGTCTTCGTGTTTGTCTACGCGGACGACACTCTTTTGATGGCAGTGAGTGACACCCATAGGATTCCAAGCATCAGAATACAGGCAGCTACCAATGCCATCGGCCGGTGGGCGGCCGAGAGAGGATTTAGACTTAGAGCGACCATATGGTGATTTGCAGCGACAGACATCAGGGTCCCAACTCCAGGGTCAAGCTATACAAAAACAACATTCCCCGCCGGAAAACGCTAAAGATCCTTGGAGTGTTTGTTGACCACAAACGTAACTTCCTCCGCCATTTCGAGGAAGTTAAGAACAGCTGTGCCACCCGGTTGAATCTATTGAAAACCATTTTCAAACCGCACCGAAGCAACAACAGAAATATCCGGCTACAGGTGGCCAAAGCCATCATCAGCAGCCGCCTCACTTATGGCCTTGAACTGACGTGTTTGGCTGGAGACAAGCTCCCAAAATCTCTGGCACCGATTTACAACAAAGCACTACTGACTGTCTCCGGTCTCCTGCCAACACCAGCTGCCTCTGTCTGCGCTAAAATTGGAGAACCTCCTTTCGATCTAATCACAGACTCGGCGATCGTAGTCAGGACTGCCAGTTTCTTGTCAAAAACTAGCGGTAGAGGGGAGACCCACCTAACCGCCCTTAGCAACACGATCCTGCAGCGTTTGGCGCATCCCAACCTCCCCCCGGTGGCAAAACAATCCTGGTTTGGTGCGAACGACTGGAGGTTCCCAACTGTTCTCGTCGAGAACGGTATTCGGGACAACTTTCGAGCCGGGACGTGCTCGATCGGTCTGCTAGAATATTTCAAGGCCATCATAGCGGAAAAATACCGTCTCCACGAGATCAGATACTCGGACGGCTCAAAAGGACCATCGGGAGTTGGATTTGGGGTGAGCGATAATAAGAATAGTCTGATTTCCAGCAAGAAACTCGCGGACATCTGCCAGGTCTTCTCGTCCGAAGTGGTCGGCATCATCGAGGCAACTACAACTTCATCTTCCAAGCCGTTGTTGGTCGTCTCCGATTCGGCAAGCGCCATTGATGCCATCGGTGCGACCAGGTCCAAACATCCATGGGTACAGGACACAACGGCATCGCAGGGAATGAAGCGGCCGACCGGTTTGCCGGAATCGGTCACACAAGACCGTTCTTCATTCGGGATGTGCCGCTTGACGATGTGAAGTTGTGAATCTCCAACTCTTTCCGCACCTTTTGGACCGAAAGGTGGTTCGCAGAGAGGAGGCAGTTCCTCAGAAAAGTCAAGGGCACTATTATCAGGTTTGACGATGTTAAAGGAATGAGAGAACAACGAATCCTGTCCAGACTGAGGACCGGTCACTGCTCGGTCTCACACGGATTCAATAGAGAACCCTTCCATCTACTCTGCGACCTCTACCAAATCCACAACTCCGCGAACACTTCTTGTGTGGTTGCTCGAAATTTGATGATCTGCGAAACCTTCATGGAATCAGCGGGAGTGTAAGAGACATCTTAAGGGACGATCCAGCAAGAGTAGCACCGCTTGTCTGCTACCTAAAAGATGCAGAACTATTTTTTAAGATCTAGCGTCTGAACAATGGATCAGACAAGAAGATCCTTGTTCCTTCCCCTCCACGATGAAGGGGAATAAGAACGCTTCGGCATCTTCAACGGCACGGATTCCTCTCCACTGGCCTGGAGCCATGGGTCGAGGACATCCTTGCCATCTGGTCCAACAAGCAAACAGCAAGTTCTTCGTTAAGTTATGTTTCGCAAAAGGATTTTTATGTGTTTAATTTTTACGTCCAATTTTTATGTGATAATTTTATGTGCAATCTGTTCCCAACGAAACCTTGCGGCAATGCCGTCGATAAAGAGGCGAACCAGCCCAGGAGGCTGAAAACCTCTCAAATAAAGAATAACAAAAAAATCCTATTCGTTCGAAAATCAGAATAAGGGTGATAAACGAGCGACTTAAAAAAATAACAACGTAGTTCTACGTCAACAATGCGGTCGTATCTTGGACATAACCTCCTATAACTTTTTTCTTTCTATTATACAAGCGTTCAATCATAAAACTATTGCATAGCATGGAGAAACGATATGGATAAATGGGAAAAAATTTAATGAAACAGTATAAATTACATATTAAAGAAGTTTATTTCAAATTAACAATTCATTTATTTAACAACAAAAGTTAGAAACAAAATTTCAAAAAAGTGTCATTGTCCAAAAATACACGCTCTGTAGGATTCGCCTGGATCATCTATCATTGGAAAGGAAATCGCTCGCTTGGTCCATCATCTGTGAGAAATAAATAATAATGTTACAAATTTGTAAATCATATAACTTTGAAATAAATACTCATGTCACATATCCTGTCTGTCATTTGTTGATAGCTGAGTCATCCGAAAAGGGCAACCCTAGCCAATAAGGCTCTCAGAAACTCAGAAAGAAACAAGAGAAAGAAATATTAGTAATATTTTAAACGAAAAAACGAAAAAATAAATAAATAAAATATGAACTGGTAATAATAAATCAAATCCGCAACAGTATATAGAAAGATATAAAAAATAAATGCATGTGGAATAAAACAAAACTACAGAAAATGTAGTACGACAATAACAATAAATAAATAGAATGAAATCATCCAAAGATCAAATGTTCCTTATGGAAAAAATAATAAACTGGTAACAATAAAATAAATCCGCTACAGTATATAGAAAGATATAAAAAAATGAATGCAACAAAAAACGAAACCAATATGTACAATAGAACTCGCAACAACAACAAAAAATCAAACAATAAATATTTAACAACTAATAACTCTGTCATCCGATCCATATATGCTTTAAGGGAAAAGCGACTGCGCCACCTCGCCTACCATAAGGATTATAAATTTAAAACAACATCGCTTTAGAAACTTTACCTCTTTCTCAGCTTTCAGTCGTCGATTTTCCTGCCGCAATTTTATATTTTCCGCTTCCATCCTCCGAAGTTCTCCTATAAGATTCCTGTTCTGGACAATCATATATTCCAACTCCGTTGCATCTACTGGTTCCCAGTAGTACAAATCTTCATCATCATCGACAAAAATTGTTTCACTGGGCACCAGTGGCGGAGGAACTTCATCCTCGATCATCACTTCGTTTTGATGCATCTGGATCCGAATTGGCTGTAAATAAAAGTTTTGTTAACACTGTACACACTCAGAAATATTTTTTCCTACCTTGATATCTTCATTCTGTGGTTTTCCACTACGTCTTTCATAACTTCCTGGTTCGCGGTTGGCCCAAGAACGCGTTGGAACCCTCAAGCTGACTGGAATCCTCGATGTAACGGTACCTCGCTTCATTTTGTGTGGTGATGGGATTATAACTGCTTCTCTCTTGATAATTATAATCCTCAGTGGAGAAAATGTTTGCATCAACACAATGCTTGCTTCGATTGAATCAAAACTTGGAAAATGGCACTAGCCTGCTTTGCACTGTTTTTTTTTATCTCGTTATTGTATCTTACATTATGTGAAAAATGACTTTGGTGTGATTTTGAAGTTGATGAAACATAAAATTAATAGTTACTGATTCTTAATTAGTTTTTAGATACTAAAAATGAAATGTTATTTTTCAACAATATAGGATCGGAGTTTAACAATTGTTTCTTGTTACGATCAAGCAAAAGCTATAAATAATTAATTTATTGGATAATCATGGATTTTCTTTTCGGTCGTTCTGTTACCATATCGCATATTTAACATAGTAATCTATTGCTTTGTTTGCAAACTGCGGTAACGAAATATTTTATGTATTTTCCTAGAATTTGAAAAAGTATGTGACTACAAAATGGTCTGTAACGAAAATGAAATCTGACATCCCTACCAACAACCGAAGGAACGAACCGTACAGAATACCAATCCCAAAATACCAATACACCTTCTTGAAACCACATCACTTTTGCAAGTGTCAAAACAGTGCCGAAATTATTGACGTGTAAGTTTCTTATCCCACTAACAATTGGCAGCGAAAACTGTCTGTTTCTATGAAAAAATATTTAATTTCCTCCTGACAGTAGTAAATATTCGCTGATGAACTTTATAAAAAGTGGTTTGCAGTCAGTGCTGGGTTCTCAGGAACCTGGGGCGCTGCAAAGTGGTGCCAAAACTGTATGAAACAACGAAATTTGGGTCAGAAACTCATTCTAAACCTTTTAAATTATTATGCCCCTCTGGAACAGGTAGAACAAGTGAGTGCTTCGACACTACTCGAGGATCGCCGCGATGCTTGCAGAGCGCTCAGGGCTCTTTCGAAAAAAATATCGCGTGGAAGTGGGAGCCCAAGGTATGCATGCTCTTCTCCAAGTCATGGAAATGGATAGAGCCGATCCGGAGATAATTGGGTACTGCTTGGACACCCTCTGTCATATCACTTCTCAGGAACAGTTCGAAGAAGACAACCCGGACAACCCAAGCGTGACGGTCAACATAGGAGAACAATTTACGGAGATGTTCCTCAAGTCGAACGAGAATGTGAGCTTGATTTTGAATTGTCTGGAAGAGTACGATTTTTGGGTTCGCTGGTCGGCTATTAAGTTGTTGACCAGTTTGTTAGCGAACAAAACGAAGGACATACAGGAAATCGTTCTTGTTAGCCCAATGGACGTTTCCAAGTTGATGGATTTGCTGGTTGACAGCCGAGAAGTTATTAGAAATGATGTATTGCTACTGTTGATACAGCTTACCAAAGGAAACGCAAACATCCAAAAAATTGTAGCTTTTGAAAATGCTTTTGATCGATTGTTTGATGTTATCAAGGAGGAAGGATGCGCAGATGGTGGAATTGTCGTGGAGGATTGTTTATTTCTGATGATGAACTTGCTTAAAAACATTCCCAGTAATCAGCAGTTCTTCAAAGAAGGATCCTACATCCAGCGGTTGGCGCCAATGTTTGTTATTTCACAGGTTTCGTCACTAACTTCCGGTCAACTTTTGTGCGGGGGACTGTTCAGCAACCATCCGCTCTCCAATTGGTTCTCGGCTGTTTCTTTAGCGCATGCCCTCATTGTTAGTTAAGCGAGAAGGTAATCATGTTGAGTTCAATGGCCGAGTATTGGCTAACTTCAATTCAACCGTACGATAGTATGATAAGGATTTGCGACATGAATGTAGCCATTGTAATATCGTGTTGGCATTATATTGTAGAACCAATGGTAAACTAGATTAATGTTCTTTTTCGAACAGGCGACTTCATTTTGGTGGGTGATTTGATGCGATCTATCACGCTGTTGCATTACAAGCAAATGGGAGTAGTTGTGAGGAGATCGATTTCAACCAAATTTCTCAAAACTATTGATACAGCAGTAACAATATTGGATGACGATGCGTTCCTTGGGTGGACAACAGCAAGTATCTATTTGTTTGCCTAAAAGATGGGTAAGTAGGATTTCCGTAGCTCTGTTTATCATAAGAACACTTTTTGTATTTTTTTTAAGGACCACAACAACGGGCGACGAACGATAGCAAATGCCAGAGGTTCCTCAATTCATGCCATGGTTCGCTCGTGATGCAAAACATTGGTGAGCGAACGACGCCGACAACGGGCTGTGTGCTATTTGGCACGGTCTGATCACAAATAACACTCGATTATTATGAATTTCTTCGAAAGTTACGGGAAAGTTTGATACAATCAAATCTGTTGGTAAGACTGATTATTCGTATTGGCGTAGTTTCCATACCGAAATGGAAACGGAACGTTGCGAGGGATTTATTGATGGAGGATGGATAGTGGATAGTGGATAGTTTTCTGGATTTAACTCGGGAAATATATACGATGCATTGGGATTGCAGATCGACGGGGATGGAACTAAGAAGGAAGCGGCCGTAGATGATAAAATCAATATTGTAGAAGACCTAACATGGACACATCAGGATGTCCAGTGTTGGTCATGATTATTGAATGAATACTATCAATTGTTGCTATAGTTGCGAAAAATAATTTCATGTTTGTAGGATAATAAAGAAATTCCAGTAAACGTATTGTTTACTACACATTATTTGAATTCGAATAGTCATGAACGACGGATTTCTCAAAATTATCTATGAGTTTTATCAAAACTTTATTATTTTTGGGAAGAAACGTGGAACATTCAGGGCAAGAGCGGGGATGTTGATCGAATCGTGATGCGTGTTTGGATTTGATGCTCTTTGAGTCGGTAGATATCAACCTGATTGCACTGCTGACGCTCCCTTGTATTCACTGTAAGAAGAATATTGAAATATGTTATGAGATACAATTTGAATGAAATATAGTGATCAGGTATACCTATAAGGTTGGATATTTCCTAGCGTTTGTAACTTCTCATCGGACTTGACACTATCAAGTGTCAAATCATATTCTGGAGAAATGTCGACCTTACGAATTAATAAATAGGTTAGTTGATATTGGAATGCGATCATATTACTTATTCTTATTCGACAGCTTCTTTCGCTCAAGCTGATCCTGCAGCGCGATGCCTTTCTTGAACTCAACCGTGAACTGAAAGACCATTTGTAATGTCGAGGAATACTAGCTGCAGCACGGTAAGATCACGAGGCAGACGTACCGGTCATCGGGTAGGGGTCGAGCCTCCCTCGCAGTGCGTGATGATAAAAAAACATTTTAGTGGTGTCTGGCAGTGATTGAGTAGCCGCTGGGCCGCCGCCATGGTGGACGTCCCCGGCTCCGCACCTACGGTGTGGGGCCATAAAGGCGGTGCGAACTACCGTAATATTCAAGGCAGTTATTCAGGAGCAACGTTACCAGAACATATGGATCCGGCTGGTGAACACGGTGAGCTTATTGTACTGCGCATTACTGGTGTTGGCGATGACGGTAAAATAAGAATCTCCCCCCGCCCCTTTTCTCATTCGCGAATCTATTGAGAGCTGTGTTAAAGAAATCGAGGGCTTATGCCCTTAAAGTTCGTAATAAAAAAAGCGGAGGCTCTGTCACAGCTGACACAATTATCTGATGGTACAAACGTCAAGGTCACCTACCAAAAACACTTGAACAGCACCAAGTGTGTTGTTAGTTGCGCACAAACAATTAATATGTCGGAGGAGGACATTGTGGACTGCCTCAAAGACCAAAAAGTGGCAGCGACTAGCAGACTCAAACGACGGACCGGTCCAGACGCGATAGAAAACACTCCTGCGTTAATCCTGACAGTTAATGGTACATGTACACCTGAATTAATCTATTTTGGCTATCTGCGAGTAAGAACGAGGCCGTATTACCCGTCGCCCATGCAATGCTTTAATTGCTGGGCATTTGGTCACACAAAAACAAAGTGTAGACAAAACACGCCAACCTGTGGGAATTGTTCCGTAACCCATGTGATTCCAGCGGAAGGAGGCAGTCCTGGATCGAAGAATAAATGACCTGGTGAAAAAAATAGAAGAAAAAGATCTTACCATCGCGAACATGGCCGCTTCAATGGAGTTACAACGCATCGAGGCGTTAAAAAACACGGAGATGATCAAGTCTCTGGTGGATAAAATCGATCAGATGGCCAACACACTAGCGGCCATGGAGTAACGATTGACCCAGAAGGACAAAATCATCACTCTGCAACAGAAGAAGATATCTAGAGCCAGGTCATTATTGCCCCAAACAAAAAGTGCCGAAACATCCGGGTTAACAAAAGACACCCATTCCATACCTTCCTCCTTGTTCAACACCCCTACATCCTCCCGACCGGCCAAATCCACAAGTATAATACCACAAAACTCCAGCTTGGTCATCTACTCCGACTCCGACATAGAATCCATCGAACTAGATGACACGCTTATGAAAACACAATCTCCGTCTACACCAGTACTTCTTACCAGCTTACCAGCCTGGAGATCGAACTACAAATGCAACACCCTCGAATAAAAGAAAACCCGAATCCCCGCTTATACAACCACCGAAGAACATTCGTCAGAGATCGTCAACAGTAGGCAAGCAACCCGCCTTGCCTCCAGATAACACTCGACCCAATCAGCGATCAGACTCTCAATACCCACCGCCGACTAGTGGTAAGGACCGTCAGCCCAAATAGTGTTTCGTCCAACTCTTACCTCACCTGTCGCCAACCACTACTCCACCAATCAGCTCTCCGGTAAGGGTGGCAACACCTATTCCCCGACGAACTACGTGGGAATTGTACCTGAACTCGGGACGCACAAGGGTGGCAACACCTGTTCCCTGAAGGACCACGTGGGACCAGCACCACAAATTGGGACGCACAAGGGCGGTAACGTCTATTCCCCGAAGGACTGCGTGGGAACTGCTTCAGATCTCGGGACGCACAAGAGTGGAATCAGTGGAATCTCGTTCCACGATCGATTTCACTGGAGTTTCTTCTTCCGACATTGTGCAACTTCCGTTACCCTGTGTCATTACCACCGAAGTATCCATCGCCAAATCACAAAGTAGCGCAGAGGATTGCAGTGACGCCGAACCGTTTTTTTCCGCCGTCGGGTCAAGTGAACGAACGCTGGTTTAGAATTCTACTCCCAGGTCCCGAGCACCGCTGTCTCGTTCGACAATACCACATATCGTTGCCATTGCGATCCTTCCAGCTGCCGACACAACACCATCCACAGTTGATGTCCCAATCCGCCGAAGATCCGCTCGTCTCGCCGCCAGCGCTAAGCCGGCCGCCACAACCACTCCACTTGAAGCTCATGCCAGGCCTGTCTCGCCTATGCCAGCCGAAGCGAGGTCCGATGCCAATATCTATGATGCATGGAGACGTAGCCGAGGAGATCCCACGCAAGCTATGGCCGGGAGTTTAAGCTCCCCAAATGAACCTCACCATCTTTCCTCGGTTGCTTCCGAGTGGAATGGCTGCCCAACCTGTTATCGTCGGTGGAGTTCCACCGGGAATCATCACATCCAGTACCACTACATATCTGATTCCCCACCACACCGCCCATCACCAGGAAAGTATGTCCACCAACACATCCACCAACCTCGCTCTGCAATGGAACATCAATGGACTGTACAACAACTTGGGAGAACTGGAGACCCTTGACCGAGAGTTATGTCCGTCCATCATCGCACTCCAAGAGATAAATCGAGTTTCCCCAACAAACATACAGAAAATTGTCGGGGTTAAATTCCACTGGCACACTAAGCGGGGCTCCGTTTTGCAACACTCTGTTGCTTTGGGTGTCCGGAGAAACATTCTCCATTTGCGAAAAACAAATATCCACTGACCTGCCAATAATAGCCGTCCAAATCGAGGCCCCGATTCCGGTGATCATCATTTGTATATACCTGCCATGAGGCATAATCCCGGAACTACGACGGAAGCTGCTTGAGGCGTTAGCAAGCTTGGAGGACCCAAAAATCATCTTGGGGGACTTCAATGCTCATCACCGCAACTGGGGAATTCAAACACCAAATGTCAGAGGGAATATCATCGCCTACCTCTTGGAGGTGATGGAGCTCTCGGTCTTAAATGACAGCACTGACACTTTCCGTAGAGGTACGAGCAACACAGCCTTTGATATTTCAGCAGCTAATCTCAACTTGGTGGATAGGTTAGGGTGGAACAAAGCCGACGACATTCATGGCAGTGACCATCACCCGATAACCATCAGCTTCAACGGCCCGCCGCCGCTCGCAACTCGCAGACCAAGATGGATCTTCGAAAGAGCTGACTGGACAGCTTTTCAAACATCTTCCGACTTCTTGATATATAGAGACAACCCAGCCACCTTTGCCACTTTCAACAAAATCATTATGGAGGCGGCCGAAGCCTTCATCCCAAGAACGAAAACCACTCCGGGGAAGAAAGCGCTGCATTGATGGTCCGAGGACATCAAAGGGGAGGTCAAGAAGCGGAGAAAGTTTCTGCGTACGGCCAAACGACTACCAGCAGGAGACCCAATGAAGGAAGTTGCCATGAACAGGTATCGAGCGCAACATATCAGAGTACGGCGGTTAATCCGGAAGGTGAAGTTAGACAGTTGGACTGGTTTTCTAGAGTCTATCAACGAAAACCAGTCCTCTGCGGATCTTTGGCGCAAAGTAAACGCACTAAATGGGAAGAGAAGGTCACACAACCCCATTCGTCAAGGTATTACTAGGCTGTGTCTCCAACCTGCAGCGATCCGGTTGATACTTCGAACACGCTCGGTGAATATTTCGCGGGATTGTCCTCGATCTCCGAATATGAGCCCGATTTCATCCGTCGACAGGGTGCGGGTATCACTTCGGTCAGCAACTTTGTGGTCCCTGTGAGTCATCCTAATAATCCTCTAAATCGGAACTTCATCATCGAGGAACTTTCTGTCGCCCTATGTTCCGCAAAAAGTCAACTGGCCCTGACGGTATCGGCTACAAGATGCTGAAACATGGAATACACACGAATTTCCCGAGGGTTGGAGACACAGCCTAGAAATACCTATACCTAAGGTCGGTCAAAGCAGCAACAACGTGAAAGGCTACTGTCCAATTTCCTTAACCTCCTGTTCATCCAAGATCCTGGAAAGAATGACGAATAGACGCCTGGTCACCTTTCTAACGGAAAATAGAAAATTGCACTATCAACAGTTCGCCTTCCGACCAGGTATGGGCACCAACAACAACTTCGCGACCCTCGGAGACGTGATAGCCGAAGCCAACAGGAACCGTCAGCACATGGAGATGGTAGCACTGGATCTGGAAAAGGCATACAACAGAACATGGATCCCGTTAGTGCTGAAAACTCTGGCAGATTGGGGCGTTGACGGGAAATTACTGCACTTCATCAGGAACTTCGCCACACGCCGAACCTTTGAAGTCAAAATTGGTAACATCAGCTCCCGAGCTTTCCAAAAGGAAACAGGAGTACCTCAAGGTTCTGTCCTTGTCGTCACCCTCTTTCTCGTCTCCATGAGTAGCCTGTTCCAGGTCCTGCCTGGGAGAGTCTTCGTGTTTGTCTACACACTCTTTTGATGGCAGTGAGTGACACCCATAGGATTCCACGCATCAGAATACAGGCAGCTACCAATGCCATCGGCCGGTGGGCGGCCGAGAGAGGATTTAGACTTAGAGCGACCATATGGTGATTTGCAGCGACAGACATCAGGGTCCCAACTCCAGGGTCAAGCTATACAAAAACAACATTCCCCGCCGGAAAACGCTAAAGATCCTTGGAGTGTTTGTTGACCACAAACGTAACTTCCTCCGCCATTTCGAGGAAGTTAAGAACAGCTGTGCCACCCGGTTGAATCTAATGAAAACCATTTTCAAACCGCACCGAAGCAACAACAGAAATATCCGGCTACAGGTGGCCAAAGCCATCATCAGCAGCCGCCTCACCTATGGCCTTGAACTGACGTGTTTGGCTGGAGACAAGCTCCCAAAATCTCTGGCACCGATTTACAACAAAGCACTACTGACTGTCTCCGGTCTCCTGCCATCAACACCAGCTGCCTCTGTCTGCGCTAAAATTGGAGAACCTCCTTTCGATCTAATCACAGACTCGGCGATCGTAGTCAGGACTGCCAGTTTCTTGTCAAAAACTAGCGGTAGAGGGGAGACCCACCTAACCGCCCTTAGCAACACGATCCTGCAGCGTTTGGCGCATCCCAACCTCCCCCCGGTGGCAAAACAATCCTGGTTTGGTGCGAACGACTGGAGGTTCCCAACTGTTCTCGTCGAGAACGGTATTCGGGACAACTTTCGAGCCGGGGCGTGCTCGATCGGTCTGCTAGAATATTTCAAGGCCATCATAGCGGAAAAATACCGTCTCCACGAGATCAGATACTCGGACGGCTCAAAAGGACCATCGGGAGTTGGATTTGGGGTGAGCGATAATAAGAATAGTCTGATTTCCAGCAAGAAACTCGCGGACATCTGCCAGGTCTTCTCGGCCGAAGTGGTCGGCATCATCGAGGCAACTACAACTTCATCTTCCAAGCCGTTGTTGGTCGTCTCCGATTCGGCAAGCGCCATTGATGCCATCGGTGCGACCAGGTCCAAACATCCATGGGTACAGGCCATCAGGAAGTATATATTGCCCGACATGTGGGTCCCCGGACACAACGGCATCGCAGGGAATGAAGCGGCCGACCGGTTTGCCGGAATCGGTCACACAAGACCGTTCTTCATTCGGGATGTGCCGCTTGACGATGTGAAGTTGTGGATCTCCAACTCTTTCCGCACCTTTTGGACCGAAAGGTGGTTCGCAGAGAGGAGGCAGTTCCTCAGAAAAGTCAAGGGCACTATTATCAGGTTTGACGATGTTAAAGGAATGAGAGAACAACGAATCCTGTCCAGACTGAGGACCGGTCACTGCTCGGTCTCACACGGATTCAATAGAGAACCCTCCCATCTACTCTGCGACCTCTACCAAATCCACAACTCCGCGAACACTTCTTGTGTGGTTGCCCGAAATTTGATGATCTGCGAAACCTTCATGGAATCAGCGGGAGTGTAAGAGACATCTTAAGGGACGATCCAGCAAGAGTAGCACCGCTTGTCTGCTACCTAAAAGATGCAGAACTATTTTTTAAGATCTAGCGTCTGAACAATGGATCAGACAAGAAGATCCTTGTTCCTTCCCCTCCACGATGAAGGGGAATAAGAACGCTTCGGCATCTTCAACGGCACGGATTCCTCTCCACTGGCCTGGAGCCATGGGTCGAGGACATCCTTGCCATCTGGTCCAACAATCAAACAGCAAGTTCTTCGTTAAGTTATGTTTCGCAAAAGGATTTTTATGTGTTTAAGTTTTACGTCCAATTTTTATGTGATAATTTTATGTGCAATCTGTTCCCAACGAAACCTTGCGGCAATGCCGTCGATAAAGAGGCGAACCAGCCCAGGAGGCTGAAAACCTCTCAAATAAAGAATAACAAAAAAAATCCTATTCGTTCGAAAATCAGAATAAGGGTGATAAACGAGCGACTTAAAAAAATAACAACGTAGTTCTACGTCAACAATGCGGTCGTATCTTGGACATAACCTCCTATAACTTTTTTCTTTCTATTATACAAGCGTTCAATCATAAAACTATTGCATAGCATGGAGAAACGATATGGATAAATGGGAAAAAATTTAATGAAACAGTATAAATTACATATTAAAGAAGTTTATTTCAAATTAACAATTCATTTATTGAACAACAAAAGTTAGAAACAAAATTTCAAAAAAGTGTCATTGTCCAAAAATACACGCTCTGTAGGATTCGCCTGGATCATCTATCATCTATCATTGGAAAGGAAATCGCTCGCTCGGTCCATCATCTGTGAGAAATAAATAATAATGTTACAAATTTGTAAATCATATAACTTTGAAATAAATACTCATGTCACATATCCTGTCTGTCATATGTTGATAGCTGAGTCATCCGAAAAGGGCAACCCTAGCCAATAAGGCTCTCAGAAACTCAGAAAGAAACAAGAGAAAGAAATATTAGTAATATTTTAAACGAAAAAAACGAAAAAATAAATAAATAAAATATGAACTGGTAATAATAAATCAAATCCGCAACAGTATATAGAAAGATATAAAAAATAAATGCATGTGGAATAAAACAAAACTACAGAAAATGTAATACGACAATAACAATAAATAAATAGAATGAAATCATCCAAAGATCAAATGTTCCTTATGGAAAAAATAATAAACTGGTAACAATAAAATAAATCCGCTACAGTATATAGAAAGATATAAAAAAATGAATGCAACAAAAAACGAAACCAATATGTACAATAGAACTCGCAACAACAACAAAAAATCACACAATAAATATTTAACAACTAATAACTCTGTCATCCGATCCATATATGCTTTAAGGGAAAAGCGACTGCGCCACCTCGCCTACCATAAGGATTATAAATTTAAAACAACATCTCTTTAGAAACCTTACCTCTTTCTCAGCTTTCAGTCGTCGATTTTCCTGCCGCAATTTTATATTTTCCGCTTCCATCCTCCGAAGTTCTCCTATAAGATTCCTGTTCTGGACAATCATATATTCCAACTCCGTTGCATCTACTGGTTCCCAGTAGTACAAATCTTCATCATCATCGACAAAAATTGTTTCACTGGGCACCAGTGGCGGAGGAACTTCATCCTCGATCATCACTTCGTTTTGATGCATCTGGATCCGAATTGGCTGTAAATAAAAGTTTTGTTAACACTGTACACACTCAGAAATATTTTTTCCTACCTTGATATCTTCATTCTGTGGTTTTCCACTACGTCTTTCATAACTTCCTGGTTCGCGGTTGGCCCAAGAACGCGTTGGAACCCTCAAGCTGACTGGAATCCTCGATGTAACGGTACCTCGCTTCATTTTGTGTGGTGATGGGATTATAACTGCTTCTCTCTTGATAATTATAATCCTCAGTGGAGAAAATGTTTGCATCAACACAATGCTTGCTTCGATTGAATCAAAACTTGGAAAATGGCACTAGCCTGCTTTGCACTGTTTTTTTTATCTCGTTATTGTATCTTACATTATGTGAAAAATGACTTTGGTGTGATTTTGAAGTTTTTTTTTTTTTTTTTTTCCAATTCGTTTATTTGTAAGGCTCAATCGCATAAGCTTTGCGGAGCCGCTAACTCAAGTTTTGTTTATACAAAAATTTCATCTTAAATCTATGTTTAGTAGGTTTCGACCGATTACTCGCGGTTTACTCGAGGTTAGAGGGGCAACAATTTTTGTGGGACGGGTCAGGTTAGGGATATGGATATGAGGTATCATTGTCTCAACCGAGGGTTGCCGCACGCACTGTAGCATTGTGCATAATGACCAGGGATAGCATCTGGTGTTCGACTAGCTGTCGAGGGTGGGCGACGGTGAGATGAGGGGACAATACAAACAAATTAATAACGAAAAAGAAAAAAAACACAAAAGCATTAAATTCTTATACTAGACCGTTTCACAAACATATAGATCAACTGCATATAGCAGATGTCGCGAGTTCCCAACACGTCTCTAACAGGAACATAGGGTTGTCTTCCTTGGACCTCAAGGGCATTCAAAAGGTACTCTCTGGCTGCGTAATTATCCGTACATTGCCAAACTGCGTGATCGATGTCATCGTAACCGTTTCCACACCGACAGACATTGTTTTGAACAAGATTTATTCTGTGGAGGTGCACATCTAGCGAGTAGTGGTTGGACATAAGTCTACTCATTACACGAATGAAGTCACGACTTACGTCCAAACCTTTGAACCACGCTCTCGAAGAAACCTTTGGAATAATTGAATATAACCACCGCCCAAGACTTCCAGTGTCCCAATCGGTTTGCCAACTCAAGAGGGAACTCTGACGCAGTAATTGGAAAAATTCATCGTATGAAATCTGTCTATCAAACAATTCGCCTTCCTGGGCACCCACCTTTGCTAGAGTGTCCGCCTTCTCATTGCCAGGAATTGAGCAATGAGAGGGGACCCATACAAAGGTTATCTTATAAGATCTTTCGATCAGTGCACTCATCTGCAGCCTCACTTTTGTGAGGAAATAAGATGGGTGCCTACTAGTTCTCATCGACTGGAGAGCCTCAAGCGAACTGAGACTATCCGAGAAAATGAAGTAATGGTCTGCAGGCTTGTTGGAGATCATCCCCAATGCGAAGTCGATTGCTGCCAGCTCAGCAACATAAACGGAACAAGGTTCCTGCAGTTTACGGAAGGCGCTCGAATTTTCATTGAAAACACCGAAGCCAGTGGATCCATTGAGGCGAGACCCATCGGTGAAGTATCTTTTCATGCAATTGACTTTTGAGTACTTTCGGTTAAAAATACGGGGAATGTAAGTTGATCGAAGCTGATCTGAGATTCCAAGTATTGCTTGTTTCATCGACAGATCGTATTCAATTGAGGAACTGCTGATGGTGAAGTGAGCACGGTCTGGAGTAAACGATGGAAGACAAATATCTGACGAAATATAGTGGTGGTAAATTCTCATAAACCGAGATTGTATATTTAGATGAAGAATTTTTTCAAAGTTTTCAATCAAAAGTGTGTTCGTGACTCCGCATTTCACCAGTATTCTGAGAGAAAGTTCCCAGAATCGGTTCTGTAGAGGAGTTACTCCTGCCAGAACCTCGAGACTCATGTTATGCGTTGAGTGCATACAGCCAAGAGCTATACGCAGACAATGATATTGAATTCGTTCCAGTTTTAGAAGGTGACTTTTAGCTGCTGAGAGAAAGCAAAAAGAGCCATACTCCAGAATGGATAGAATAGTTGTTTTATAAAGTGTTATGAGATCTCCCGGATTAGCTCCCCACCACGTGCCGCAAATCGAGCGGAGGAAGTTGACCCTCTTTTGACATTTTTGCTTCAAATACGTAATGTGGGTATTCCAAGTGCATTTTGAATCAAACCAGACACCAAGGTACTTGAAAGTCAATGATTGGGTAATGCTTCTGCCCAAAAGCTTAAGTTGCAATTGGGCTGGGAACCGCTTTCGAGTAAACACTACCAGTTCGGTTTTCTGCGGCGAGAATTCGATCCCTAAGTTCCTTGCCCATGAAGACAAGTTATCTAAGGAATTTTGCAATGGTCTTTGCAAATTTTCGGCATGGAGACCTCTGACGGAAACCACACCATCATCTGCAAGCTGTCTAAGCGTGCATTGTTCTGCCAAACAACTGTCAATATCTTTCACATAAAAATTATAAAGAAGGGGGCTCAGACATGAGCCTTGGGGTAGACCCATATAACTATTTCTGGAAGTTGTCAGTTGTCCAAGGGTGAAGTTCATTCGCTTTTCTGACAACAAATTGTACAAAAAGTTATTCAAAATTCCAGGAAGTCCACATCTGTCCAGATTGTTTGACAGAATTTCTATGGTAACCGAATCAAAAGCTCCCTTAATATCCAAGAATACTGAAGCCAATTGCTCCTTGTGCGCAAAGGCCAGTTGAATATCTGTAGAAAGCAACGCTAGACAATCGTTTGTTCCTTTGCTCTTGCGAAACCCAAATTGTGTACTTGATAGCAAATTATTTGTCTCGATCCATTGATCGAGTCTTCGAAGGATCATTTTCTCCAACAATTTTCTAATGCACGAGAGCATAGCAATCGGACGGTATGAGTTATGGTCAGACGCTGGTTTGCCAGGCTTTTGAATTGCTATTACTTTGACCTGTCTCCATTCGGGTGGCACAATGTTGTTTTCTAGTAGGGTATTGAATAAGTCTAGCAAGCGTCTTTTCGCGATATCGGGAAGATTTTTTAGAAGAACGAATTTAATCATATCGCTTCCGGGTGAAGAGTTGTTCGATGAAAGAAGAGCCATAGAAAATTCCAGCATTGAGAATGGTCCGTCCAGAGGTCCACTGCTCGGAGACGTTTCTCGAAGAGTATGTTGGGCTGGAACTGAGTCTGGACAGACCTTTTTCGCGAAATCGAATATCCATCGGTTGGAGTATTCTTCACTCTCGTTGGTAGATGAGCGGTTACGCATGTTGCGAGCTACCCTCCACAAGGTACGTATTGAGGTTTTACGAGAAAGACCTTCAATGAAATTGCGCCAGTAACCGCGTTTTTTTGCTTTAATTAATTGTTTCAGCTGTATTTCAAGCTTTGAATATTCCTCGAAGTGTGTGGATGTTCCATGTCTACGAAAAGCTTTGAAAGCATCAGATTTTTTCAAATACAATTTTGTGCATTCATCGTCCCAGCCAGGAGTGGCTGGTTTTCTTTTAAACGGAGCACTTGGAACTTTTCTTTTTTGTGCTTCCAGTGAGCTTTTATACATCAAATCGACAAAGAATCGATATTCTTCCAATGGTGGAAGTATATCTATTGATTCGACACCGATTGTTACCGCCGTTGCAAATTTTTGCCAGTCGATGTTCCTTGTTAGATCAAATGGAACTCGAGATGGTTCAGTGGATTGCGGGCTACACTTGATTGATATACTGATTGGCAAGTGATCGCTACCATGGGGATCATTGATGACCTTCCACTGGCAATCCAATGATAACGAGCTTGAGCAAAAAGAAAGGTCGAGACGACTTTCTCGAGCCGGAGGTTTTGGAATTCGTGTCGCTTCACCAGTGTTCAAGATAGTCAAGTTGAAATCGTCACATAAATCGTAAAAAATAGCCGCTCTGGCGTCATCATAAGGATCACCCCACCCAGTACCATGAGAGTTCATATCACCCAGAATTAGAACTGGGGATGAGAGAATCGAGACTAGATTCCAAAGATGACTACGGCTAATGTTAGTATTTGGAGGAACGTATACTGAAGCTATGCAAAGTTCTTTACTCTTTGCAGTTATTTGACACGCGACAATTTCGACGTCTGATAGAGCTGGGAGAGGAATTTTATAGAAAGAGTAGCACTTTTTGATCCCCAAAAGTACTCCTCCATAAGAATCATTTCTATCCAGGCGAATAATGTTAAAATCGTGGAAGTTGAGTTCAGTGTCAGAAGAAAGCCATGTTTCAGAGAGGGCAAATATATCACAATCATAATTTTGAAGTAAAAATTTGAACGAATCTAGTTTTGGCACTAGACTACGGCAGTTCCATTGTAGCACATTGATCATATCTTCTACTACGCTAGGAGAATTATCCATCGAATGATATGATTGATGCAAGGAGGGGCCATGAAGCAGTCAATTGCTTAAGATAAGACTTTAAAGATGGAAGCAAGGCAGAAATAAAGCTTCTGAGGGGGTCTTGAATTTTTAACGTGTTTAGTATGAAGTCCACAATGTCCGAAAAACCTATCAATCCTCGATTAGACGCGAATTTTCTACGAGAAGTTCGAGGAGCAGCGTTTTTATTTCTCTCTTCTCTGGGTAATGAAGTAAAATCCTTGCTGCAACCAGGAACTGGCTGAGAAGGAGCCTTCGGATTCGTTTTTTTATTACTATTACCCTTGGAATTAGACAATCTTCCGAGGGTCACTTTAGGTTTCTTACGGTGCACCGTTGGTGAAGAGAGCTTTCTTTTTGATGATTCATCCTTTATTGAAGATTCTGGTGCAGCCGTAATATGACCCTCATCAGAATCAGAGTCCGATTCTTGAGATGACAAAACCGAAAATTGGTTGTCATCTTGAGCGGCTGATGCGGTCTTTAGCATTTCAGCATAAGTCCGCTTGGAGCGTCCAGCGATAGAACGCTTCACTTTATCGGAGTGCTGTTTGTACCTCGGGCACTCCTGTAGAGGGTGAGGATTCTCGCCACAGTGGATACATTTTTCCACTGTTTGTGTGCAAGAATCCTCACTATGTTTCTCGCCACATTTACCGCAACGAAATTTGTTGCCGCAGTGGCTAAACGAGTGTCCCAACTTTTTACAGTTGGTACAATTATAAACCCGTGGTACAAACAGGCGCACTGGGAAAAAAATATTTTCTACTTTCACATAGTTTGGGAGAACAGAACCTGCGAAAGTAATCCGAAAAGAGTGCGAGGGCTTATAAACTTTTTTGTTTTCTTCCAAAGATGCTGAATGCAGGTTTCTAACATCCAGGATCTTTACAAGATCACCTATCATCGAGTTTTTGAAAGAACCCGAAGCTTTTTTCAATTCATCGACACTCAGACTCGCGTCGGTTACTACGCCTTCTATCTCCACCTCTCGAGAAGGGATGTAGATGTGATATTCCCTGTTAAAAGCTTCGTGGTCAACAATCTTGTTGGCCACATCAAAAGTCAGTGCTTCTACACGCAGTTTATCCGGTCTCTCTTTATGTATCGAGACGCCCTTATAATTACGCAGCAAATCTCTTGAAATATCAAGAGTTCTCAACGGTTTTCCCTTGGGCCGAAAGAAAACAACCCATGGTCCCTTTGAGGTCGATTGATAATAGCGCGTCCGCGCAACAATGGCATCGGTAGATGTCATAACGGTTGCGCAAACGGTGCGCAACCGTCTATGAAAAAAAAACACACACACACACACGCACGCGCGCTCAAAAACTCAACTTAAAACTAACTTAGACTAATAATTAACTTAAATTTAAGAAAAATATATAAATATATATATATCTCAAAAAAAAAAAATTCTTCCAAAAAAAAAACAAAATACTAATTTGCGGTGTCCGAACAACCTTGAACACCCCTATTCGAAGCTATACAACGCCGCACGCTACGAGGTAAACACAATAGCGTGACGGCAAAAGTTGTTGTTGATTATACTTCTCTATGATGAAATCGATGCCGCTGGAACCAATTCACAGATCGCCGGTCCGGCGTTGCCGGAGAGGTGCTGCTTCCTCGCTGTTCCGGGTATTAACGGCACTTATCTTGCCACGAACGGTCAAAGAAAAAAAACCAAAGGCACTTTGGCGGAGGGGAAAAAAAACTTCACCAGCTTCGATTTGTAGCAGAGACGCGAACAATAAGCGTCCGGCTCTTTCAACTATCGATTGAGGAATGATTTTGAAGTTGATGAAACATAAAATTAATAGTTACTGATTCTTAATTAGTTTTTAGATACTAAAAATGAAATGTTATTTTTCAACAATATAGGATCGGAGTTTAACAATTGTTTCTTGTTACGATCAAGCAAAAGCTATAAATAAATAATTTATTGGATAATCATGGATTTTCTTTTCGGTCGTTCTGTTACCATATCGCATATTTAACATAGTAATCTATTGCTTTGTTTGCAAACTGCGGTAACGAAATATTTTATGTATTTTCCTAGCATTTGAAAAAGTATGTGACTACAAAATGGTCTGTAACGAAAATGAAATCTGACATCCCTACCAACAACCGAAGGAACGAACCGTACAGAATACCAATCCCAAAATACCAATACACCTTCTTGAAACCACATCACTTTTGCAAGTGTCAAAACAGTGCCGAAATTATTGACGTGTAAGTTTCTTATCACATCAACAATTGGCAGCGAAAACTGTCTGTTTCTATGAAAAAATATTTAATTTCCTCCTGACAGTAGTAAATATTCGCTGATGAACTTTATAAAAAGTGGTTTGCAGTCAGTGCTGGGTTCTCAGGAACCTGGGACGCTGCAAAGTGGTGCCAAAACTGTATGAAACAACGAAATTTGGGTCAGAAACTCATTCTAAACCTTTTAAATTATTATGCCCCTCTGGAACAGGTAGAACAAGTGAGTGCTTCGACACTACTCGAGGATCGCCGCGATGCTTGCAGAGCGCTCAGGGCTCTTTCGAAAAAAATATCGCGTGGAAGTGGGAGCCCAAGGTATGCACGCTCTTCTCCAAGTCATGGAAATGGATAGAGCCGATCCGGAGATAATTGGGTACTGCTTGGACACCCTCTGTCATATCACTTCTCAGGAACAGTTCGAAGAAGACAACCCGGACAACCCAAGCGTGACGGTCAACATAGGAGAACAATTTACGGAGATGTTCCTCAAGTCGAACGAGAATGTGAGCTTGATTTTGAATTCTCTGGAAGAGTACGATTTTTGGGTTCGCTGGTCGGCTATTAAGTTGTTGACCAGTTTGTTAGCGAACAAAACGAAGGACATACAGGAAATCGTTCTTGTTAGTCCAATGGACGTTTCCAAGTTGATGGATTTGCTGGTTGACAGCCGAGAAGTTATTAGAAATGATGTATTGCTACTGTTGATACAGCTTACCAAAGGAAACGCAAACATCCAAAAAATTGTAGCTTTTGAAAATGCTTTTGATCGATTGTTTGATGTTATCAAGGAGGAAGGATGCGCAGATGGTGGAATTGTCGTGGAGGATTGTTTATTTCTGATGATGAACTTGCTTAAAAACATTCCCAGTAATCAGCAGTTCTTCAAAGAAGGATCCTACATCCAGCGGTTGGCGCCAATGTTTGTTATTTCACAGGTTTCGTCACTAACTTCCGGTCAACTTTTGTGCGGGGGACTGTTCAGCAACCATCCGCTCTCCAATTGGTTCTCGGCTGTTTCTTTAGCGCATGCCCTCATTGTTAGTTAAGCGAGAAGGTAATCATGTTGAGTTCAATGGCCGAGTATTGGCTAACATCAATTCAACCGTACGATAGTATGATAAGGATTTGCGACATGAATGTAGCCATTGTAATATCGTGTTGGCATTATATTGTAGAACCAATGGTAAACTAGATTAATGTTCTTTTTCGAACAGGCGACTTCATTTTGGTGGGTGATTTGATGCGATCTATCACGCTGTTGCATTACAAGCAAATGGGAGTAGTTGTGAGGAGATCGATTTCAACCAAATTTCTCAAAACTATTGATACAGCAGTAACAATATTGGATGACGATGCGTTCCTTGGGTGGACAACAGCAAGTATCTATTTGTTTGCCTAAAAGATGGGTAAGTAGGATTTCCGTAGCTCTGTTTATCATAAGAACACTTTTTGTATTTTTTTTAAGGACCACAACAACGGGCGACGAACGATAGCAAATGCCAGAGGTTCCTCAATTCATGCCATGGTTCGCTCGTGATGCAAAACATTGGTGAGCGAACGACGCCGACAACGGGCTGTGTGCTATTTGGCACGGTCTGATCACAAATAACACTCGATTATTATGAATTTCTTCGAAAGTTACGGGAAAGTTTGATACAATCAAATCTGTTGGTAAGACTGATTATTCGTATTGGCGTAGTTTCCATACCGAAATGGAAACGGAACGTTGCGAGGGATTTATTGATGGAGGATGGATAGTGGATAGTGGATAGTTTTCTGGATTTAACTCGGGAAATATATACGATGCATTGGGATTGCAGATCGACGGGGATGGAACTAAGAAGGAAGCGGCCGTAGATGATAAAATCAAGATTGTAGAAGACCTAACATGGACACATCAGGATGTCCAGTGTTGGTCATGATTATTGAATGAATGCTATCAGTTGTTGCTATAGTTGCGAAAAATAATTTCATGTTTGTAGGATAATATAGAAATTCCAGTAAACGTATTGTTTACTACACATTATTTGAACTCGAATAGTCATGAACGACGGATTTCTCAAAATTATCTATGAGTTTTATCAAAACTTTATTATTTTTGGGAAGAAACGTGGAACATTCAGGGCAAGAGCGGGGATGTTGATCGAATCGTGATTCGTGTTTGGATTTGATGCTCTTTGAGTCGGTAGATATCAACCTGATTGCACTGCTGACGCTCCCTTGTATTCACTGTAAGAAGAATATTGAAATATGTTATGAGATACAATTTGAATGAAATATAGTGATCAGGTATACCTATAAGGTTGGATATTTCCTAGCGTTTGTAACTTCTCATCGGACTTGACACTATCAAGTGTCAAATCATATTCTGGAGAAATGTCGACCTTACGAATTAATAAATAGGTTAGTTGATCTTGGAATGCGATCATATTACTTATTCTTATTCGACAGCTTCTTTCGCTCAAGCTGATCCTGCAGCGCGATGCCTTTCTTGAACTCAACCGTGAACTGAAAGACCATTTGTAATGTCGAGGAATACTAGCTGCAGCACGGTAAGATCACGAGGCAGACGTACCGGTCATCGGGTAGGGGTCGAGCCTCCCTCGCAGTGCGTGATGATAAAAAAACATTTTAGTGGTGTCTGGCAGTGATTGAGTAGCCGCTGGGCCGCCGCCATGGTGGACGTCCCCGGCTCCGCACCTACGGTGTGGGGCCATAAAGGCGGTGCGAACTACCGTAATATTCAAGGCAGTTATTCAGGAGCAACGTTACCAGAACATATGGATCCGGCTGGTGAACACGGTGAGCTTATTGTACTGCGCATTACTGGTGTTGGCGATGACGGTAAAGATAAGAATCTCCCCCGCCCCTTTTCTCATTCGCAAATCTATTGAGAGCTGTGTTAAAGAAATCGAGGGCTTATGCCCTTAAAGTTCGTAATAAAAAAAGCGGAGGCTCTGTCACAGCTGACACAATTATCTGATGGTACAAACGTCAAGGTCACCTACCAAAAACACTTGAACAGCACCAAGTGTGTTGTTAGTTGCGCACAAACAATTAATATGTCGGAGGAGGACATTGTGGACTGCCTCAAAGACCAAAAAGTGACAGCGACTAGAAGACTCAAACGACGGACCGGTCCAGACGCGATAGAAAACACTCCTGCGTTAATCCTGACAGTTAATGGTACATGTACACCTGAATTAATCTATTTTGGCTATCTGCGAGTAAGAACGAGGCCGTATTACCCGTCGCCCATGCAATGCTTTAATTGCTGGGCATTTGGTCACACAAAAACAAAGTGTAGACAAAACACGCCAACCTGTGGGAATTGTTCCGTAACCCATGTGATTCCAGCGGAAGGAGGCAGTCCTGGATCGAAGAATAAATGACCTGGTGAAAAAAATAGAAGAAAAAGATCTTACCATCGCGAACATGGCCGCTTCAATGGAGTTACAACGCATCGAGGCGTTAAAAAACAAGGAGATGATCAAGTCTCTGGTGGATAAAATCGATCAGATGGCCAACACACTAGCGGCCATGGAGTAACGATTGACCCAGAAGGACAAAATCATCACTCTGCAACAGAAGAAGATATCTAGAGCCAGGTCATTATTGCCCCAAACAAAAAGTGCCGAAACATCCGGGTTAACAAAAGACACCCATTCCAGACCTTCCTCCTTGTTCAACACCCCTACATCCTCCCGACCGGCCAAATCCACAAGTATAATACCACAAAACTCCAGCTTGGTCATCTACTCCGACTCCGACATAGAATCCATCGAACTAGATGACACGCTTATGAAAACACAATCTCCGTCTACACCAGTACTTCTTACCAGCTTACCAGCCTGGAGATCGAACTACAAATGCAACACCCTCGAATAAAAGAAAACCCGAATCCCCGCTTATACAACCACCGAAGAACATTCGTCAGAGATCGTCAACAGTAGGCAAGCAACCCGCCTTGCCTCCAGATAACACTCGACCCAATCAGCGATCAGACTCTCAATACCCACCGCCGACTAGTGGTAAGGACCGTCAGCCCAAATAGTGTTTCGTCCAACTCTTACCTCACCTGTCGCCAACCACTACTCCACCAATCAGCTCTCCGGTAAGTGTGGCAACACCTATTCCCCGACGAACTACGTGGGAATTGTACCTGAACTCGGGACGCACAAGGGTGGCAACACCTGTTCCCTGAAGGACCACGTGGGACCAGCACCACAAATTGGGACGCACAAGGGCGGTAACGTCTATTCCCCGAAGGACTGCGTGGGAACTGCTTCAGATCTCGGGACGCACAAGAGTGGAATCAGTGGAATCTCGTTCCACGATCGATTTCACTGGAGTTTCTTCTTCCGACATTGTGCAACTTCCGTTACCCTGTGTCATTACCACCGAAGTATCCATCGCCAAATCACAAAGTAGCGCAGAGGATTGCAGTGACGCCGAACCGTTTTTTTCCGCCGTCGGGTCAAGTGAACGAACGCTGGTTTAGAATTCTACTCCCAGTTCCCGAGCACCGCTGTCTCGTTCGACAATACCACATATCGTTGCCATTGCGATCCTTCCAGCTGCCGACACAACACCATCCACAGTTGATGTCCCAATCCGCCGAAGATCCGCTCGTCTCGCCGCCAGGGCTAAGCCGGCCGCCACAACCACTCCACTTGAAGCTCATGCCATGCCTGTCTCGCCTATGCCAGCCGAAGCGAGGTCCGATGCCAATATCTATGATGCATGGAGACGTAGCCGAGGAGATCCCACTATGGCCGGGAGTTTAAGCTCCCCAAATGAACCTCACCATCTTTCCTCGGCTGCTTCCGAGTGGAATGGCTGCCCAACCTGTTATCGTCGGTGGAGTTCCACCGGGAATCATCACATCCAGTACCACTACATATCTGATTCCCCATCACACCGCCCATCACCAGGAAAGTATGTCCACCAACACATCCACCAACCTCGCTCTGCAATGGAACATCAATGGACTGTACAACAACTTGGGAGAACTGGAGACCCTTGACCGAGAGTTATGTCCGTCCATCATCGCACTCCAAGATATAAATCGAGTTTCCCCAACAAACATACAGAAAATTGTCGGGGTTAAATTCCACTGGCACACTAAGCGGGGCTCCGTTTTGCAACACTCTGTTGCTTTGGGTGTCCGGAGAAACATTCTCCATTTGCGAAAAACAAATATCCACTGACCTGCCAATAATAGCCGTCCAAATCGAGGCCCCGATTCCGGTGACCATCATTTGTATATACCTGCCATGAGGCATAATCCCGGAACTACGACGGAAGCTGCTTGAGGCGTTAGCAAGCTTGGAGGACCCAAAAATCATCTTGCTCATCACCGCAACTGGGGAATTCAAACACCAAATGTCAGAGGGAATATCATCGCCTACCTCTTGGAGGTGATGGAGCTCTCGGTCTTAAATGACGGCACTGACACTTTCCGTAGAGGTACGAGCAACACAGCCTTTGATATTTCAGCAGCTAATCTCAACTTGGTGGATAGGTTAGGGTGGAACAAAGCCGACGACATTCATGGCAGTGACCATCACCCGATAACCATCAGCTTCAACGGCCCGCCGCCGCTCGCAACTCGCAGACCAAGATGGATCTTCGAAAGAGCTGACTGGACAGCTTTTCAAACATCTTCCGACTTCTTGATATATAGAGACAACCCAACCACCTTTGCCACTTTCAACAAAATCATTATGGAGGCGGCCGAAGCCTTCATCCCAAGAACGAAAACCACTCCGGGGAAGAAAGCGCTGCATTGATGGTCCGAGGACATCAAAGGGGAGGTCAAGAAGCGGAGAAAGTTTCTGCGTACGGCCAAACGACTACCAGCAGGAGACCCAATGAAGGAAGTTGCCATGAACAGGTATCGAGCGCAACATATCAGAGTACGGCGGTTAATCCGGAAGGTGAAGTTAGACAGTTGGACTGGTTTTCTAGAGTCTATCAACGAAAACCAGTCCTCTGCGGATCTTTGGCGCAAAGTAAACGCACTAAATGGGAAGAGAAGGTCACACAACCCCATTCGTCAAGGTATTACTAGGCTGTGTCTCCAACCTGCAGCGATCCGGTTGATACTTCGAACACGCTCGGTGAATATTTCGCGGGATTGTCCTCGATCTCCGAATATGAGCCCGATTTCATCCGTCGACAGGGTGCGGGTATCACTTCGGTCAGCAACTTTGTGGTCCCTGTGAGTCATCCTAATAATCCTCTAAATCGGAACTTCATCATCGAGGAACTTTCTGTCGCCCTATGTTCCGCAAAAAGTCAACTGGCCCTGACGGTATCGGCTACAAGATGCTGAAACATGGAATACACACGAATTTCCCGAGGGTTGGAGACACAGCCTAGAAATACCTATACCTAAGGTCGGTCAAAGCAGCAACAACGTGAAAGGCTACTGTCCAATTTCCTTAACCTCCTGTTCATCCAAGATCCTGGAAAGAATGGCGAATAGGCGCCTGGTCACCTTTCTAACGGAAAATAGAAAATTGCACTTTCAACAGTTCGCCTTCCGACCAGGTATGGGCACCAACGTGATAGCCGAAGCCAACAGGAACCGTCAGCACATGTAGAGAACCTTTGAGGTCAAAATTGGTAACATCAGCTCCCGAGCTTTCCAAAAGGAAACAGGAGTACCTCAAGGTTCTGTCCTTGTCGTCACCCTCTTTCTCGTCGCCATGAGTAGCCTGTTCCAGGTCCTGCCTGGGAGAGTCTTCGTGTTTGTCTACGCGGACGACACTCTTTTGATGGCAGTGAGTGACACCCATAGGATTCCA
Organism: Toxorhynchites rutilus septentrionalis; assembly: GCF_029784135.1. Taxonomy (NCBI): domain Eukaryota; kingdom Metazoa; phylum Arthropoda; class Insecta; order Diptera; family Culicidae; genus Toxorhynchites; species Toxorhynchites rutilus. The sequence continues at coordinate 163,042,742 of NC_073746.1, forward strand.
AGCATCAGAATACAGGCAGCTACCAATGCCATCGGCCGGTGGGCGGCCGAGAGAGGATTTAGACTTAGAGCGACCATATGGTGATTTGCAGCGACAGACATCAGGGTCCCAACTCCAGGGTCAAGCTATACAAAAACAACATTCCCCGCCGGAAAACGCTAAAGATCCTTGGAGTGTTTGTTGACCACAAACGTAACTTCCTCCGCCATTTCGAGGAAGTTAAGAACAGCTGTGCCACCCGGTTGAATCTATTGAAAACCATTTTCAAACCGCACCGAAGCAACAACAGAAATATCCGGCTACAGGTGGCCAAAGCCATCATCAGCAGCCGCCTCACTTATGGCCTTGAACTGACGTGTTTGGCTGGAGACAAGCTCCCAAAATCTCTGGCACCGATTTACAACAAAGCACTACTGACTGTCTCCGGTCTCCTGCCAACACCAGCTGCCTCTGTCTGCGCTAAAATTGGAGAACCTCCTTTCGATCTAATCACAGACTCGGCGATCGTAGTCAGGACTGCCAGTTTCTTGTCAAAAACTAGCGGTAGAGGGGAGACCCACCTAACCGCCCTTAGCAACACGATCCTGCAGCGTTTGGCGCATCCCAACCTCCCCCCGGTGGCAAAACAATCCTGGTTTGGTGCGAACGACTGGAGGTTCCCAACTGTTCTCGTCGAGAACGGTATTCGGGACAACTTTCGAGCCGGGACGTGCTCGATCGGTCTGCTAGAATATTTCAAGGCCATCATAGCGGAAAAATACCGTCTCCACGAGATCAGATACTCGGACGGCTCAAAAGGACCATCGGGAGTTGGATTTGGGGTGAGCGATAATAAGAATAGTCTGATTTCCAGCAAGAAACTCGCGGACATCTGCCAGGTCTTCTCGTCCGAAGTGGTCGGCATCATCGAGGCAACTACAACTTCATCTTCCAAGCCGTTGTTGGTCGTCTCCGATTCGGCAAGCGCCATTGATGCCATCGGTGCGACCACGTCCAAACATCCATGGGTACAGGCCATCAGGAAGTATATATTGCCCGACACTGTGCTCATGTGGGTCCCCGGACACAACGGCATCGCAGGGAATGAAGCGGCTGACCGGTTTGCCGGAATCGGTCACACAAGACCGTTCTTCATTCGGGATGTGCCGCTTGACGATGTGAAGTTGTGGATCTCCAACTCTTTCCGCACCTTTTGGACCGAAAGGTGGTTCGCAGAGAGGAGGCAGTTCCTCAGAAAAGTCAAGGGCACTATTATCAGGTTTGACGATGTTAAAGGAATGAGAGAACAACGAATCCTGTCCAGACTGAGGACCGGTCACTGCTCGGTCTCACACGGATTCAATAGAGGACCCTCCCATCTACTCTGCGACCTCTACCAAATCCACAACTCCGCGAACACTTCTTGTGTGGTTGCCCGAAATTTGATGATCTGCGAAACCTTCATGGAATCAGCGGGAGTGTAAGAGACATCTTAAGGGACGATCCAGCAAGAGTAGCACCGCTTGTCTGCTACCTAAAAGATGCAGAACTATTTTTTAAGATCTAGCGTCTGAACAATGGATCAGACAAGAAGATCCTTGTTCCTTCCCCTCCACGATGAAGGGGAATAAGAACGCTTCGGCATCTTCAACGGCACGGATTCCTCTCCACTGGCCTGGAGCCATGGGTCGAGGACATCCTTGCCATCTGGTCCAACAAGCAAACAGCAAGTTCTTCGTTAAGTTATGTTTCGCAAAAGGATTTTTATTTGTTTAATTTTTACGTCCAATTTTTATGTGATAATTTTATGTGCAATCTGTTCCCAACGAAACCTTGCGCCAATGCCGTCGATAAAGAGGCGAACCAGCCCAGGAGGCTGAAAACCTCTCAAAAAAATCCTATTCGTTCGAAAATCAGAATAAGGGTGATAAACGAGCGACTTAAAAAAATAACAACGTAGTTCTACGTCAACAATGCGGTCGTATCTTGGACATAACCTCCTATAACTTTTTTCTTTCTATTATACAAGCGTTCAATCATAAAACTATTGCATAGCATGGAGAAACGATATGGATAAATGGGAAAAAATTTAATGAAACAGTATAAATTACATATTAAAGAAGTTTATTTCAAATTAACAATTCATTTATTGAACAACAAAAGTTAGAAACAAAATTTCAAAAAAGTGTCATTGTCCAAAAATACACGCTCTGTAGGATTCGCCTGGATCATCTATCATCTATCATTGGAAAGGAAATCGCTCGCTTGGTCCATCATCTGTGAGAAATAAATAATAATGTTACAAATTTGTAAATCATATAACTTTGAAATAAATACTCATGTCACATATCCTGTCTGTCATTTGTTGATAGCTGAGTCATCCGAAAAGGGCAACCCTAGCCAATAAGGCTCTCAGAAACTCAGAAAGAAACAAGAGAAAGAAATATTAGTAATATTTTAAACGAAAAAACGAAAAAATAAATAAATAAAATATGAACTGGTAATAATAAATCAAATCCGCAACAGTATATAGAAAGATATAAAAAATAAATGCATGTGGAATAAAACAAAACTACAGAAAATGTAATACGACAATAACAATAAATAAATAGAATGAAATCATCCAAAGATCAAATGTTCCTTATGGAAAAAATAATAAACTGGTAACAATAAAATAAATCCGCTACAGTATATAGAAAGATATAAAAAAATGAATGCAACAAAAAACGAAACCAATATGTACAATAGAACTCGCAACAACAACAAAAAATCAAACAATAAATATTTAACAACTAATAACTCTGTCATCCGATCCATATATGCTTTAAGGGAAAAGCGACTGCGCCACCTCGCCTACCATAAGGATTATAAATTTAAAACAACATCGCTTTAGAAACTTTACCTCTTTCTCAGCTTTCAGTCGTCGATTTTCCTGCCGCAATTTTATATTTTCCGCTTCCATCCTCCGAAGTTCTCCTATAAGATTCCTGTTCTGGACAATCATATATTCCAACTCCGTTGCATCTACTGGTTCCCAGTAGTACAAATCTTCATCATCATCGACAAAAATTGTTTCACTGGGCACCAGTGGCGGAGGAACTTCATCCTCGATCATCACTTCGTTTTGATGCATCTGGATCCGAATTGGCTGTAAATAAAAATTTTGTTAACACTGTACACACTCAGAAATATTTTTTCCTACCTTGATATCTTCATTCTGTGGTTTTCCACTACGTCTTTCATAACTTCCTGGTTCGCGGTTGGCCCAAGAACGCGTTGGAACCCTCAAGCTGACTGGAATCCTCGATGTAACGGTACCTCGCTTCATTTTGTGTGGTGATGGGATTATAACTGCTTCTCTCTTGATAATTATAATCCTCAGTGGAGAAAATGTTTGCATCAACACAATGCTTGCTTCGATTGAATCAAAACTTGGAAAATGGCACTAGCCTGCTTTGCACTGTTTTTTTTATCTCGTTATTGTATCTTACATTATGTGAAAAATGACTTTGGTGTGATTTTGAAGTTGATGAAACATAAAATTAATAGTTACTTAATTAGTTTTTAGATACTAAAAATGAGATGTTATTTTTCAACAATCAACAAATAGGATCGGAGTTTAACAATTGTTTCTTGTTACGATCAAGCAAAAGCTATAAATAATTAATTTATTGGATAATCATGGATTTTCTTTTCGGTCGTTCTGTTACCATATCGCATATTTAACATAGTAATCTATTGCTTTGTTTGCAAACTGCGGTAACGAAATATTTTATGTATTTTCCTAGAATTTGAAAAAGTATGTGACTACAAAATGGTCTGTAACGAAAATGAAATCTGACATCCCTACCAACAACCGAAGGAACGAACCGTACAGAATACCAATCCCAAAATACCAATACACCTTCTTGAAACCACATCACTTTTGCAAGTGTCAAAACAGTGCCGAAATTATTGACGTGTAAGTTTCTTATCCCACTAACAATTGGCAGCGAAAACTGTCTGTTTCTATGAAAAAATATTTAATTTCCTCCTGACAGTAGTAAATATTCGCTGATGAACTTTATAAAAAGTGGTTTGCAGTCAGTGCTGGGTTCTCAGGAACCTGGGGCGCTGCAAAGTGGTGCCAAAACTGTATGAAACAACGAAATTTGGGTCAGAAACTCATTCTAAACCTTTTAAATTATTATGCCCCTCTGGAACAGGTAGAACAAGTGAGTGCTTCGACACTACTCGAGGATCGCCGCGATGCTTGCAGAGCGCTCAGGGCTCTTTCGAAAAAAATATCGCGTGGAAGTGGGAGCCCAAGGTATGCATGCTCTTCTCCAAGTCATGGAAATGGATAGAGCCGATCCGGAGATAATTGGGTACTGCTTGGACACCCTCTGTCATATCACTTCTCAGGAACAGTTCGAAGAAGACAACCCGGACAACCCAAGCGTGACGGTCAACATAGGAGAACAATTTACGGAGATGTTCCTCAAGTCGAACGAGAATGTGAGCTTGATTTTGAATTGTCTGGAAGAGTACGATTTTTGGGTTCGCTGGTCGGCTATTAAGTTGTTGACCAGTTTGTTAGCGAACAAAACGAAGGACATACAGGAAATCGTTCTTGTTAGCCCAATGGACGTTTCCAAGTTGATGGATTTGCTGGTTGACAGCCGAGAAGTTATTAGAAATGATGTATTGCTACTGTTGATACAGCTTACCAAAGGAAACGCAAACATCCAAAAAATTGTAGCTTTTGAAAATGCTTTTGATCGATTGTTTGATGTTATCAAGGAGGAAGGATGCGCAGATGGTGGAATTGTCGTGGAGGATTGTTTATTTCTGATGATGAACTTGCTTAAAAACATTCCCAGTAATCAGCAGTTCTTCAAAGAAGGATCCTACATCCAGCGGTTGGCGCCAATGTTTGTTATTTCACAGGTTTCGTCACTAACTTCCGGTCAACTTTTGTGCGTGGGACTGTTCAGCAACCATCCGCTCTCCAATTGGTTCTCGGCTGTTTCTTTAGCGCATGCCCTCATTGTTAGTTAAGCGAGAAGGTAATCATGTTGAGTTCAATGGCCGAGTATTGGCTAACTTCAATTCAACCGTACGATAGTATGATAAGGATTTGCGACATGAATGTAGCCATTGTAATATCGTGTTGGCATTATATTGTAGAACCAATGGTAAACTAGATTAATGTTCTTTTTCGAACAGGCGACTTCATTTTGGTGGGTGATTTGATGCGATCTATCACGCTGTTGCATTACAAGCAAATGGGAGTAGTTGTGAGGAGATCGATTTCAACCAAATTTCTCAAAACTATTGATACAGCAGTAACAATATTGGATGACGATGCGTTCCTTGGGTGGACAACAGCAAGTATCTATTTGTTTGCCTAAAAGATGGGTAAGTAGGATTTCCGTAGCTCTGTTTATCATAAGAACACTTTTTGTATTTTTTTTAAGGACCACAACAACGGGCGACGAACGATAGCAAATGCCAGAGGTTCCTCAATTCATGCCATGGTTCGCTCGTGATGCAAAACATTGGTGAGCGAACGACGCCGACAACGGGCTGTGTGCTATTTGGCACGGTCTGATCACAAATAACACTCGATTATTATGAATTTCTTCGAAAGTTACGGGAAAGTTTGATACAATCAAATCTGTTGGTAAGACTGATTATTCGTATTGGCGTAGTTTCCATACCGAAATGGAAACGGAACGTTGCGAGGGATTTATTGATGGAGGATGGATAGTGGATAGTGGATAGTTTTCTGGATTCAACTCGGGAAATATATACGATGCATTGGGATTGCAGATCGACGGGGATGGAACTAAGAAGGAAGCGGCCGTAGATGATAAAATCAAGATTGTAGAAGACCTAACATGGACACATCAGGATGTCCAGTGTTGGTCATGATTATTGAATGAATACTATCAGTTGTTGCTATAGTTGCGAAAAATAATTTCATGTTTGTAGGATAATAAAGAAATTCCAGTAAACGTATTGTTTACTACACATTATTTGAACTCGAATAGTCATGAACGACGGATTTCTCAAAATTATCTATGAGTTTTATCAAAACTTTATTATTTTTGGGAAGAAACGTGGAACATTCAGGGCAAGAGCGGGGATGTTGATCGAATCGTGATTCGTGTTTGGATTTGATGCTCTTAGAGTCGGTAGATATCAACCTGATTGCACTGCTGACGCTCCCTTGTATTCACTGTAAGAAGAATATTGAAATATGTTATGAGATACAATTTGAATGAAATATAGTGATCAGGTATACCTATAAGGTTGGATATTTCCTAGCGTTTGTAACTTCTCATCGGACTTGACACTATCAAGTGTCAAATCATATTCTGGAGAAATGTCGACCTTACGAATTAATAAATAGGTTAGTTGATCTTGGAATGCGATCATATTACTTATTCTTATTCGACAGCTTCTTTCGCTCAAGCTGATCCTGCAGCGCGATGCCTTTCTTGAACTCAACCGTGAACTGAAAGACCATTTGTAATGTCGAGGAATACTAGCTGCAGCACGGTAAGATCACGAGGCAGACGTACCGGTCATCGGGTAGGGGTCGAGCCTCCCTCGCAGTGCGTGATGATAAAAAACATTTTAGTGGTGTCTGGCAGTGATTGAGTAGCCGCTGGGCCGCCGCTATGGTGGACGTCCCCGGCTCCGCACCTACGGTGTGGGGCCATAAAGGCGGTGCGAACTACCGTAATATTCAAGGCAGTTATTCAGGAGCAACGTTACCAGAACATATGGATCCGGCTGGTGAACACGGTGAGCTTATTGTACTGCGCATTACTGGTGTTGGCGATGACGGTAAAGATAAGAATCTCCCCCGCCCCTTTTCTCATTCGCAAATCTATTGAGAGCTGTGTTAAAGAAATCGAGGGCTTATGCCCTTAAAGTTCGTAATAAAAAAAGCGGAGGCTCTGTCACAGCTGACACAATTATCTGATGGTACAAACGTCAAGGTCACCTACCAAAAACACTTGAACAGCACCAAGTGTGTTGTTAGTTGCGCACAAACAATTAATATGTCGGAGGAGGACATTGTGGACTGCCTCAAAGACCAAAAAGTGACAGCGACTAGAAGACTCAAACGACGGACCGGTCCAGACGCGATAGAAAACACTCCTGCGTTAATCCTGACAGTTAATGGTACATGTACACCTGAATTAATCTATTTTGGCTATCTGCGAGTAAGAACGAGGCCGTATTACCCGTCGCCCATGCAATGCTTTAATTGCTGGGCATTTGGTCACACAAAAACAAAGTGTAGACAAAACACGCCAACCTGTGGGAATTGTTCCGTAACCCATGTGATTCCAGCGGAAGGAGGCAGTCCTGGATCGAAGAATAAATGACCTGGTGAAAAAAATAGAAGAAAAAGATCTTACCATCGCGAACATGGCCGCTTCAATGGAGTTACAACGCATCGAGGCGTTAAAAAACACGGAGATGATCAAGTCTCTGGTGGATAAAATCGATCAGATGGCCAACACACTAGCGGCCATGGAGTAACGATTGACCCAGAAGGACAAAATCATCACTCTGCAACAGAAGAAGATATCTAGAGCCAGGTCATTATTGCCCCAAACAAAAAGTGCCGAAACATCCGGGGTAACAAAAGACACCCATTCCAGACCTTCCTCCTTGTTCAACACCCCTACATCCTCCCGACCGGCCAAATCCACAAGTATAATACCACAAAACTCCAGCTTGGTCATCTACTCCGACTCCGACATAGAATCCATCGAACTAGATGACACGCTTATGAAAACACAATCTCCGTCTACACCAGTACTTCTTACCAGCTTACCAGCCTGGAGATCGAACTACAAATGCAACACCCTCGAATAAAAGAAAACCCGAATCCCCGCTTATACAACCACCGAAGAACATTCGTCAGAGATCGTCAACAGTAGGCAAGCAACCCGCCTTGCCTCCAGATAACACTCGACCCAATCAGCGATCAGACTCTCAATACCCACCGCCGACTAGTGGTAAGGACCGTCAGCCCAAATAGTGTTTCGTCCAACTCTTACCTCACCTGTCGCCAACCACTACTCCACCAATCAGCTCTCCGGTAAGGGTGGCAACACCTATTCCCCGACGAACTACGTGGGAATTGTACCTGAACTCGGGACGCACAAGGGTGGCAACACCTGTTCCCTGAAGGACCACGTGGGACCAGCACCACAAATTGGGACGCACAAGGGCGGTAACGTCTATTCCCCGAAGGACTGCGTGGGAACTGCTTCAGATCTCGGGACGCACAAGAGTGGAATCAGTGGAATCTCGTTCCACGATCGATTTCACTGGAGTTTCTTCTTCCGACATTGTGCAACTTCCGTTACCCTGTGTCATTACCACCGAAGTATCCATCGCCAAATCACAAAGTAGCGCAGAGGATTGCAGTGACGCCGAACCGTTTTTTTCCGCCGTCGGGTCAAGTGAACGAACGCTGGTTTAGAATTCTACTCCCAGTTCCCGAGCACCGCTGTCTCGTTCGACAATACCACATATCGTTGCCATTGCGATTCTTCCAGCTGCCGACACAACACCATCCACAGTTGATGTCCCAATCCGCCGAAGATCCGCTCGTCTCGCCGCCAGGGCTAAGCCGGCCGCCACAACCACTCCACTTGAAGCTCATGCCATGCCTGTCTCGCCTATGCCAGCCGAAGCGAGGTCCGATGCCAATATCTATGATGCATGGAGACGTAGCCGAGGAGATCCCACGCAAGCTATGGCCGGGAGTTTAAGCTCCCCAAATGAACCTCACCATCTTTCCTCGGCTGCTTCCGAGTGGAATGGCTGCCCAACCTGTTATCGTCGGTGGAGTTCCACCGGGAATCATCACATCCAGTACCACTACATATCTGATTCCCCATCACACCGCCCATCACCAGGAAAGTATGTCCACCAACACATCCACCAACCTCGCTCTGCAATGGAACATCAATGGACTGTACAACAACTTGGGAGAACTGGAGACCCTTGACCGAGAGTTATGTCCGTCCATCATCGCACTCCAAGAGATAAATCGAGTTTCCCCAACAAACATACAGAAAATTGTCGGGGTTAAATTCCACTGGCACACTAAGCGGGGCTCCGTTTTGCAACACTCTGTTGCTTTGGGTGTCCGGAGAAACATTCTCCATTTGCGAAAAACAAATATCCACTGACCTGCCAATAATAGCCGTCCAAATCGAGGCCCCGATTCCGGTGACCATCATTTGTATATACCTGCCATGAGGCATAATCCCGGAACTACGACGGAAGCTGCTTGAGGCGTTAGCAAGCTTGGAGGACCCAAAAATCATCTTGGGGGACTTCAATGCTCATCACCGCAACTGGGGAATTCAAACACCAAATGTCAGAGGGAATATCATCGCCTACCTCTTGGAGGTGATGGAGCTCTCGGTCTTAAATGACGGCACTGACACTTTCCGTAGAGGTACGAGCAACACAGCCTTTGATATTTCAGCAGCTAATCTCAACTTGGTGGATAGGTTAGGGTGGAACAAAGCCGACGACATTCATGGCAGTGACCATCACCCGATAACCATCAGCTTCAACGGCCCGCCGCCGCTCGCAACTCGCAGACCAAGATGGATCTTCGAAAGAGCTGACTGGACATCTTCCGACTTCTTGATATATAGAGACAACCCAACCACCTTTGCCACTTTCAACAAAATCATTATGGAGGCGGCCGAAGCCTTCATCCCAAGAACGAAAACCACTCCGGGGAAGAAAGCGCTGCATTGATGGTCTGCGTACGGCCAAACGACTACCAGCAGGAGACCCAATGAAGGAAGTTGCCATGAACAGGTATCGAGCGCAACATATCAGAGTACGGCGGTTAATCCGGAAGGTGAAGTTAGACAGTTGGACTGGTTTTCTAGAGTCTATCAACGAAAACCAGTCCTCTGCGGATCTTTGGCGCAAAGTAAACGCACTAAATGGGAAGAGAAGGTCACACAACCCCATTCGTCAAGGTATTACTAGGCTGTGTCTCCAACCTGCAGCGATCCGGTTGATACTTCGAACACGCTCGGTGAATATTTCGCGGGATTGTCCTCGATCTCCGAATATGAGCCCGATTTCATCCGTCGACAGGGAGCGGGTATCACTTCGGTCAGCAACTTTGTGGTCCCTGTGAGTCATCCTAATAATCCTCTAAATCGGAACTTCATCATCGAGGAACTTTCTGTCGCCCTATGTTCCGCAAAAAGTCAACTGGCCCTGACGGTATCGGCTACAAGATGCTGAAACATGGAATACACACGAATTTCCCGAGGGTTGGAGACACAGCCTAGAAATACCTATACCTAAGGTCGGTCAAAGCAGCAACAACGTGAAAGGCTACTGTCCAATTTCCTTAACCTCCTGTTCATCCAAGATCCTGGAAAGAATGGCGAATAGGCGCCTGGTCACCTTTCTAACGGAAAATAGAAAATTGCACTATCAACAGTTCGCCTTCCGACCAGGTATGGGCACCAACAACAACTTCGCGACCCTCGGAGACGTGATAGCCGAAGCCAACAGGAACCGTCAGCACATGTAGAGAACCTTTGAGGTCAAAATTGGTAACATCAGCTCCCGAGCTTTCCAAAAGGAAACAGGAGTACCTCAAGGTTCTGTCCTTGTCGTCACCCTCTTTCTCGTCGCCATGAGTAGCCTGTTCCAGGTCCTGCCTGGGAGAGTCTTCGTGTTTGTCTACGCGGACGACACTCTTTTGATGGCAGTGAGTGACACCCATAGGATTCCAAGCATCAGAATACAGGCAGCTACCAATGCCATCGGCCGGTGGGCGGCCGAGAGAGGATTTAGACTTAGAGCGACCATATGGTGATTTGCAGCGACAGACATCAGGGTCCCAACTCCAGGGTCAAGCTATACAAAAACAACATTCCCCGCCGGAAAACGCTAAAGATCCTTGGAGTGTTTGTTGACCACAAACGTAACTTCCTCCGCCATTTCGAGGAAGTTAAGAACAGCTGTGCCACCCGGTTGAATCTATTGAAAACCATTTTCAAACCGCACCGAAGCAACAACAGAAATATCCGGCTACAGGTGGCCAAAGCCATCATCAGCAGCCGCCTCACTTATGGCCTTGAACTGACGTGTTTGGCTGGAGACAAGCTCCCAAAATCTCTGGCACCGATTTACAACAAAGCACTACTGACTGTCTCCGGTCTCCTGCCAACACCAGCTGCCTCTGTCTGCGCTAAAATTGGAGAACCTCCTTTCGATCTAATCACAGACTCGGCGATCGTAGTCAGGACTGCCAGTTTCTTGTCAAAAACTAGCGGTAGAGGGGAGACCCACCTAACCGCCCTTAGCAACACGATCCTGCAGCGTTTGGCGCATCCCAACCTCCCCCCGGTGGCAAAACAATCCTGGTTTGGTGCGAACGACTGGAGGTTCCCAACTGTTCTCGTCGAGAACGGTATTCGGGACAACTTTCGAGCCGGGACGTGCTCGATCGGTCTGCTAGAATATTTCAAGGCCATCATAGCGGAAAAATACCGTCTCCACGAGATCAGATACTCGGACGGCTCAAAAGGACCATCGGGAGTTGGATTTGGGGTGAGCGATAATAAGAATAGTCTGATTTCCAGCAAGAAACTCGCGGACATCTGCCAGGTCTTCTCGTCCGAAGTGGTCGGCATCATCGAGGCAACTACAACTTCATCTTCCAAGCCGTTGTTGGTCGTCTCCGATTCGGCAAGCGCCATTGATGCCATCGGTGCGACCAGGTCCAAACATCCATGGGTACAGGACACAACGGCATCGCAGGGAATGAAGCGGCCGACCGGTTTGCCGGAATCGGTCACACAAGACCGTTCTTCATTCGGGATGTGCCGCTTGACGATGTGAAGTTGTGAATCTCCAACTCTTTCCGCACCTTTTGGACCGAAAGGTGGTTCGCAGAGAGGAGGCAGTTCCTCAGAAAAGTCAAGGGCACTATTATCAGGTTTGACGATGTTAAAGGAATGAGAGAACAACGAATCCTGTCCAGACTGAGGACCGGTCACTGCTCGGTCTCACACGGATTCAATAGAGAACCCTCCCATCTACTCTGCGACCTCTACCAAATCCACAACTCCGCGAACACTTCTTGTGTGGTTGCTCGAAATTTGATGATCTGCGAAACCTTCATGGAATCAGCGGGAGTGTAAGAGACATCTTAAGGGACGATCCAGCAAGAGTAGCACCGCTTGTCTGCTACCTAAAAGATGCAGAACTATTTTTTAAGATCTAGCGTCTGAACAATGGATCAGACAAGAAGATCCTTGTTCCTTCCCCTCCACGATGAAGGGGAATAAGAACGCTTCGGCATCTTCAACGGCACGGATTCCTCTCCACTGGCCTGGAGCCATGGGTCGAGGACATCCTTGCCATCTGGTCCAACAAGCAAACAGCAAGTTCTTCGTTAAGTTATGTTTCGCAAAAGGATTTTTATGTGTTTAATTTTTACGTCCAATTTTTATGTGATAATTTTATGTGCAATCTGTTCCCAACGAAACCTTGCGGCAATGCCGTCGATAAAGAGGCGAACCAGCCCAGGAGGCTGAAAACCTCTCAAATAAAGAATAACAAAAAAATCCTATTCGTTCGAAAATCAGAATAAGGGTGATAAACGAGCGACTTAAAAAAATAACAACGTAGTTCTACGTCAACAATGCGGTCGTATCTTGGACATAACCTCCTATAACTTTTTTCTTTCTATTATACAAGCGTTCAATCATAAAACTATTGCATAGCATGGAGAAACGATATGGATAAATGGGAAAAAATTTAATGAAACAGTATAAATTACATATTAAAGAAGTTTATTTCAAATTAACAATTCATTTATTTAACAACAAAAGTTAGAAACAAAATTTCAAAAAAGTGTCATTGTCCAAAAATACACGCTCTGTAGGATTCGCCTGGATCATCTATCATTGGAAAGGAAATCGCTCGCTTGGTCCATCATCTGTGAGAAATAAATAATAATGTTACAAATTTGTAAATCATATAACTTTGAAATAAATACTCATGTCACATATCCTGTCTGTCATTTGTTGATAGCTGAGTCATCCGAAAAGCGCAACCCTAGCCAATAAGGCTCTCAGAAACTCAGAAAGAAACAAGAGAAAGAAATATTAGTAATATTTTAAACGAAAAAACGAAAAAATAAATAAATAAAATATGAACTGGTAATAATAAATCAAATCCGCAACAGTATATAGAAAGATATAAAAAATAAATGCATGTGGAATAAAACAAAACTACAGAAAATGTAGTACGACAATAACAATAAATAAATAGAATGAAATCATCCAAAGATCAAATGTTCCTTATGGAAAAAATAATAAACTGGTAACAATAAAATAAATCCGCTACAGTATATAGAAAGATATAAAAAAATGAATGCAACAAAAAACGAAACCAATATGTACAATAGAACTCGCAACAACAACAAAAAATCAAACAATAAATATTTAACAACTAATAACTCTGTCATCCGATCCATATATGCTTTAAGGGAAAAGCGACTGCGCCACCTCGCCTACCATAAGGATTATAAATTTAAAACAACATCGCTTTAGAAACTTTACCTCTTTCTCAGCTTTCAGTCGTCGATTTTCCTGCCGCAATTTTATATTTTCCGCTTCCATCCTCCGAAGTTCTCCTATAAGATTCCTGTTCTGGACAATCATATATTCCAACTCCGTTGCATCTACTGGTTCCCAGTAGTACAAATCTTCATCATCATCGACAAAAATTGTTTCACTGGGCACCAGTGGCGGAGGAACTTCATCCTCGATCATCACTTCGTTTTGATGCATCTGGATCCGAATTGGCTGTAAATAAAAGTTTTGTTAACACTGTACACACTCAGAAATATTTTTTCCTACCTTGATATCTTCATTCTGTGGTTTTCCACTACGTCTTTCATAACTTCCTGGTTCGCGGTTGGCCCAAGAACGCGTTGGAACCCTCAAGCTGACTGGAATCCTCGATGTAACGGTACCTCGCTTCATTTTGTGTGGTGATGGGATTATAACTGCTTCTCTCTTGATAATTATAATCCTCAGTGGAGAAAATGTTTGCATCAACACAATGCTTGCTTCGATTGAATCAAAACTTGGAAAATGGCACTAGCCTGCTTTGCACTGTTTTTTTTTATCTCGTTATTGTATCTTACATTATGTGAAAAATGACTTTGGTGTGATTTTGAAGTTGATGAAACATAAAATTAATAGTTACTGATTCTTAATTAGTTTTTAGATACTAAAAATGAAATGTTATTTTTCAACAATATAGGATCGGAGTTTAACAATTGTTTCTTGTTACGATCAAGCAAAAGCTATAAATAATTAATTTATTGGATAATCATGGATTTTCTTTTCGGTCGTTCTGTTACCATATCGCATATTTAACATAGTAATCTATTGCTTTGTTTGCAAACTGCGGTAACGAAATATTTTATGTATTTTCCTAGAATTTGAAAAAGTATGTGACTACAAAATGGTCTGTAACGAAAATGAAATCTGACATCCCTACCAACAACCGAAGGAACGAACCGTACAGAATACCAATCCCAAAATACCAATACACCTTCTTGAAACCACATCACTTTTGCAAGTGTCAAAACAGTGCCGAAATTATTGACGTGTAAGTTTCTTATCCCACTAACAATTGGCAGCGAAAACTGTCTGTTTCTATGAAAAAATATTTAATTTCCTCCTGACAGTAGTAAATATTCGCTGATGAACTTTATAAAAAGTGGTTTGCAGTCAGTGCTGGGTTCTCAGGAACCTGGGGCGCTGCAAAGTGGTGCCAAAACTGTATGAAACAACGAAATTTGGGTCAGAAACTCATTCTAAACCTTTTAAATTATTATGCCCCTCTGGAACAGGTAGAACAAGTGAGTGCTTCGACACTACTCGAGGATCGCCGCGATGCTTGCAGAGCGCTCAGGGCTCTTTCGAAAAAAATATCGCGTGGAAGTGGGAGCCCAAGGTATGCATGCTCTTCTCCAAGTCATGGAAATGGATAGAGCCGATCCGGAGATAATTGGGTACTGCTTGGACACCCTCTGTCATATCACTTCTCAGGAACAGTTCGAAGAAGACAACCCGGACAACCCAAGCGTGACGGTCAACATAGGAGAACAATTTACGGAGATGTTCCTCAAGTCGAACGAGAATGTGAGCTTGATTTTGAATTGTCTGGAAGAGTACGATTTTTGGGTTCGCTGGTCGGCTATTAAGTTGTTGACCAGTTTGTTAGCGAACAAAACGAAGGACATACAGGAAATCGTTCTTGTTAGCCCAATGGACGTTTCCAAGTTGATGGATTTGCTGGTTGACAGCCGAGAAGTTATTAGAAATGATGTATTGCTACTGTTGATACAGCTTACCAAAGGAAACGCAAACATCCAAAAAATTGTAGCTTTTGAAAATGCTTTTGATCGATTGTTTGATGTTATCAAGGAGGAAGGATGCGCAGATGGTGGAATTGTCGTGGAGGATTGTTTATTTCTGATGATGAACTTGCTTAAAAACATTCCCAGTAATCAGCAGTTCTTCAAAGAAGGATCCTACATCCAGCGGTTGGCGCCAATGTTTGTTATTTCACAGGTTTCGTCACTAACTTCCGGTCAACTTTTGTGCGGGGGACTGTTCAGCAACCATCCGCTCTCCAATTGGTTCTCGGCTGTTTCTTTAGCGCATGCCCTCATTGTTAGTTAAGCGAGAAGGTAATCATGTTGAGTTCAATGGCCGAGTATTGGCTAACTTCAATTCAACCGTACGATAGTATGATAAGGATTTGCGACATGAATGTAGCCATTGTAATATCGTGTTGGCATTATATTGTAGAACCAATGGTAAACTAGATTAATGTTCTTTTTCGAACAGGCGACTTCATTTTGGTGGGTGATTTGATGCGATCTATCACGCTGTTGCATTACAAGCAAATGGGAGTAGTTGTGAGGAGATCGATTTCAACCAAATTTCTCAAAACTATTGATACAGCAGTAACAATATTGGATGACGATGCGTTCCTTGGGTGGACAACAGCAAGTATCTATTTGTTTGCCTAAAAGATGGGTAAGTAGGATTTCCGTAGCTCTGTTTATCATAAGAACACTTTTTGTATTTTTTTTAAGGACCACAACAACGGGCGACGAACGATAGCAAATGCCAGAGGTTCCTCAATTCATGCCATGGTTCGCTCGTGATGCAAAACATTGGTGAGCGAACGACGCCGACAACGGGCTGTGTGCTATTTGGCACGGTCTGATCACAAATAACACTCGATTATTATGAATTTCTTCGAAAGTTACGGGAAAGTTTGATACAATCAAATCTGTTGGTAAGACTGATTATTCGTATTGGCGTAGTTTCCATACCGAAATGGAAACGGAACGTTGCGAGGGATTTATTGATGGAGGATGGATAGTGGATAGTGGATAGTTTTCTGGATTTAACTCGGGAAATATATACGATGCATTGGGATTGCAGATCGACGGGGATGGAACTAAGAAGGAAGCGGCCGTAGATGATAAAATCAATATTGTAGAAGACCTAACATGGACACATCAGGATGTCCAGTGTTGGTCATGATTATTGAATGAATACTATCAGTTGTTGCTATAGTTGCGAAAAATAATTTCATGTTTGTAGGATAATAAAGAAATTCCAGTAAACGTATTGTTTACTACACATTATTTGAATTCGAATAGTCATGAACGACGGATTTCTCAAAATTATCTATGAGTTTTATCAAAACTTTATTATTTTTGGGAAGAAACGTGGAACATTCAGGGCAAGAGCGGGGATGTTGATCGAATCGTGATGCGTGTTTGGATTTGATGCTCTTTGAGTCGGTAGATATCAACCTGATTGCACTGCTGACGCTCCCTTGTATTCACTGTAAGAAGAATATTGAAATATGTTATGAGATACAATTTGAATGAAATATAGTGATCAGGTATACCTATAAGGTTGGATATTTCCTAGCGTTTGTAACTTCTCATCGGACTTGACACTATCAAGTGTCAAATCATATTCTGGAGAAATGTCGACCTTACGAATTAATAAATAGGTTAGTTGATATTGGAATGCGATCATATTACTTATTCTTATTCGACAGCTTCTTTCGCTCAAGCTGATCCTGCAGCGCGATGCCTTTCTTGAACTCAACCGTGAACTGAAAGACCATTTGTAATGTCGAGGAATACTAGCTGCAGCACGGTAAGATCACGAGGCAGACGTACCGGTCATCGGGTAGGGGTCGAGCCTCCCTCGCAGTGCGTGATGATAAAAAAACATTTTAGTGGTGTCTGGCAGTGATTGAGTAGCCGCTGGGCCGCCGCCATGGTGGACGTCCCCGGCTCCGCACCTACGGTGTGGGGCCATAAAGGCGGTGCGAACTACCGTAATATTCAAGGCAGTTATTCAGGAGCAACGTTACCAGAACATATGGATCCGGCTGGTGAACACGGTGAGCTTATTGTACTGCGCATTACTGGTGTTGGCGATGACGGTAAAATAAGAATCTCCCCCCGCCCCTTTTCTCATTCGCGAATCTATTGAGAGCTGTGTTAAAGAAATCGAGGGCTTATGCCCTTAAAGTTCGTAATAAAAAAAGCGGAGGCTCTGTCACAGCTGACACAATTATCTGATGGTACAAACGTCAAGGTCACCTACCAAAAACACTTGAACAGCACCAAGTGTGTTGTTAGTTGCGCACAAACAATTAATATGTCGGAGGAGGACATTGTGGACTGCCTCAAAGACCAAAAAGTGGCAGCGACTAGCAGACTCAAACGACGGACCGGTCCAGACGCGATAGAAAACACTCCTGCGTTAATCCTGACAGTTAATGGTACATGTACACCTGAATTAATCTATTTTGGCTATCTGCGAGTAAGAACGAGGCCGTATTACCCGTCGCCCATGCAATGCTTTAATTGCTGGGCATTTGGTCACACAAAAACAAAGTGTAGACAAAACACGCCAACCTGTGGGAATTGTTCCGTAACCCATGTGATTCCAGCGGAAGGAGGCAGTCCTGGATCGAAGAATAAATGACCTGGTGAAAAAAATAGAAGAAAAAGATCTTACCATCGCGAACATGGCCGCTTCAATGGAGTTACAACGCATCGAGGCGTTAAAAAACACGGAGATGATCAAGTCTCTGGTGGATAAAATCGATCAGATGGCCAACACACTAGCGGCCATGGAGTAACGATTGACCCAGAAGGACAAAATCATCACTCTGCAACAGAAGAAGATATCTAGAGCCAGGTCATTATTGCCCCAAACAAAAAGTGCCGAAACATCCGGGTTAACAAAAGACACCCATTCCATACCTTCCTCCTTGTTCAACACCCCTACATCCTCCCGACCGGCCAAATCCACAAGTATAATACCACAAAACTCCAGCTTGGTCATCTACTCCGACTCCGACATAGAATCCATCGAACTAGATGACACGCTTATGAAAACACAATCTCCGTCTACACCAGTACTTCTTACCAGCTTACCAGCCTGGAGATCGAACTACAAATGCAACACCCTCGAATAAAAGAAAACCCGAATCCCCGCTTATACAACCACCGAAGAACATTCGTCAGAGATCGTCAACAGTAGGCAAGCAACCCGCCTTGCCTCCAGATAACACTCGACCCAATCAGCGATCAGACTCTCAATACCCACCGCCGACTAGTGGTAAGGACCGTCAGCCCAAATAGTGTTTCGTCCAACTCTTACCTCACCTGTCGCCAACCACTACTCCACCAATCAGCTCTCCGGTAAGGGTGGCAACACCTATTCCCCGACGAACTACGTGGGAATTGTACCTGAACTCGGGACGCACAAGGGTGGCAACACCTGTTCCCTGAAGGACCACGTGGGACCAGCACCACAAATTGGGACGCACAAGGGCGGTAACGTCTATTCCCCGAAGGACTGCGTGGGAACTGCTTCAGATCTCGGGACGCACAAGAGTGGAATCAGTGGAATCTCGTTCCACGATCGATTTCACTGGAGTTTCTTCTTCCGACATTGTGCAACTTCCGTTACCCTGTGTCATTACCACCGAAGTATCCATCGCCAAATCACAAAGTAGCGCAGAGGATTGCAGTGACGCCGAACCGTTTTTTTCCGCCGTCGGGTCAAGTGAACGAACGCTGGTTTAGAATTCTACTCCCAGGTCCCGAGCACCGCTGTCTCGTTCGACAATACCACATATCGTTGCCATTGCGATCCTTCCAGCTGCCGACACAACACCATCCACAGTTGATGTCCCAATCCGCCGAAGATCCGCTCGTCTCGCCGCCAGCGCTAAGCCGGCCGCCACAACCACTCCACTTGAAGCTCATGCCAGGCCTGTCTCGCCTATGCCAGCCGAAGCGAGGTCCGATGCCAATATCTATGATGCATGGAGACGTAGCCGAGGAGATCCCACGCAAGCTATGGCCGGGAGTTTAAGCTCCCCAAATGAACCTCACCATCTTTCCTCGGTTGCTTCCGAGTGGAATGGCTGCCCAACCTGTTATCGTCGGTGGAGTTCCACCGGGAATCATCACATCCAGTACCACTACATATCTGATTCCCCACCACACCGCCCATCACCAGGAAAGTATGTCCACCAACACATCCACCAACCTCGCTCTGCAATGGAACATCAATGGACTGTACAACAACTTGGGAGAACTGGAGACCCTTGACCGAGAGTTATGTCCGTCCATCATCGCACTCCAAGAGATAAATCGAGTTTCCCCAACAAACATACAGAAAATTGTCGGGGTTAAATTCCACTGGCACACTAAGCGGGGCTCCGTTTTGCAACACTCTGTTGCTTTGGGTGTCCGGAGAAACATTCTCCATTTGCGAAAAACAAATATCCACTGACCTGCCAATAATAGCCGTCCAAATCGAGGCCCCGATTCCGGTGATCATCATTTGTATATACCTGCCATGAGGCATAATCCCGGAACTACGACGGAAGCTGCTTGAGGCGTTAGCAAGCTTGGAGGACCCAAAAATCATCTTGGGGGACTTCAATGCTCATCACCGCAACTGGGGAATTCAAACACCAAATGTCAGAGGGAATATCATCGCCTACCTCTTGGAGGTGATGGAGCTCTCGGTCTTAAATGACAGCACTGACACTTTCCGTAGAGGTACGAGCAACACAGCCTTTGATATTTCAGCAGCTAATCTCAACTTGGTGGATAGGTTAGGGTGGAACAAAGCCGACGACATTCATGGCAGTGACCATCACCCGATAACCATCAGCTTCAACGGCCCGCCGCCGCTCGCAACTCGCAGACCAAGATGGATCTTCGAAAGAGCTGACTGGACAGCTTTTCAAACATCTTCCGACTTCTTGATATATAGAGACAACCCAGCCACCTTTGCCACTTTCAACAAAATCATTATGGAGGCGGCCGAAGCCTTCATCCCAAGAACGAAAACCACTCCGGGGAAGAAAGCGCTGCATTGATGGTCCGAGGACATCAAAGGGGAGGTCAAGAAGCGGAGAAAGTTTCTGCGTACGGCCAAACGACTACCAGCAGGAGACCCAATGAAGGAAGTTGCCATGAACAGGTATCGAGCGCAACATATCAGAGTACGGCGGTTAATCCGGAAGGTGAAGTTAGACAGTTGGACTGGTTTTCTAGAGTCTATCAACGAAAACCAGTCCTCTGCGGATCTTTGGCGCAAAGTAAACGCACTAAATGGGAAGAGAAGGTCACACAACCCCATTCGTCAAGGTATTACTAGGCTGTGTCTCCAACCTGCAGCGATCCGGTTGATACTTCGAACACGCTCGGTGAATATTTCGCGGGATTGTCCTCGATCTCCGAATATGAGCCCGATTTCATCCGTCGACAGGGTGCGGGTATCACTTCGGTCAGCAACTTTGTGGTCCCTGTGAGTCATCCTAATAATCCTCTAAATCGGAACTTCATCATCGAGGAACTTTCTGTCGCCCTATGTTCCGCAAAAAGTCAACTGGCCCTGACGGTATCGGCTACAAGATGCTGAAACATGGAATACACACGAATTTCCCGAGGGTTGGAGACACAGCCTAGAAATACCTATACCTAAGGTCGGTCAAAGCAGCAACAACGTGAAAGGCTACTGTCCAATTTCCTTAACCTCCTGTTCATCCAAGATCCTGGAAAGAATGACGAATAGACGCCTGGTCACCTTTCTAACGGAAAATAGAAAATTGCACTATCAACAGTTCGCCTTCCGACCAGGTATGGGCACCAACAACAACTTCGCGACCCTCGGAGACGTGATAGCCGAAGCCAACAGGAACCGTCAGCACATGGAGATGGTAGCACTGGATCTGGAAAAGGCATACAACAGAACATGGATCCCGTTAGTGCTGAAAACTCTGGCAGATTGGGGCGTTGACGGGAAATTACTGCACTTCATCAGGAACTTCGCCACACGCCGAACCTTTGAAGTCAAAATTGGTAACATCAGCTCCCGAGCTTTCCAAAAGGAAACAGGAGTACCTCAAGGTTCTGTCCTTGTCGTCACCCTCTTTCTCGTCTCCATGAGTAGCCTGTTCCAGGTCCTGCCTGGGAGAGTCTTCGTGTTTGTCTACACACTCTTTTGATGGCAGTGAGTGACACCCATAGGATTCCACGCATCAGAATACAGGCAGCTACCAATGCCATCGGCCGGTGGGCGGCCGAGAGAGGATTTAGACTTAGAGCGACCATATGGTGATTTGCAGCGACAGACATCAGGGTCCCAACTCCAGGGTCAAGCTATACAAAAACAACATTCCCCGCCGGAAAACGCTAAAGATCCTTGGAGTGTTTGTTGACCACAAACGTAACTTCCTCCGCCATTTCGAGGAAGTTAAGAACAGCTGTGCCACCCGGTTGAATCTAATGAAAACCATTTTCAAACCGCACCGAAGCAACAACAGAAATATCCGGCTACAGGTGGCCAAAGCCATCATCAGCAGCCGCCTCACCTATGGCCTTGAACTGACGTGTTTGGCTGGAGACAAGCTCCCAAAATCTCTGGCACCGATTTACAACAAAGCACTACTGACTGTCTCCGGTCTCCTGCCATCAACACCAGCTGCCTCTGTCTGCGCTAAAATTGGAGAACCTCCTTTCGATCTAATCACAGACTCGGCGATCGTAGTCAGGACTGCCAGTTTCTTGTCAAAAACTAGCGGTAGAGGGGAGACCCACCTAACCGCCCTTAGCAACACGATCCTGCAGCGTTTGGCGCATCCCAACCTCCCCCCGGTGGCAAAACAATCCTGGTTTGGTGCGAACGACTGGAGGTTCCCAACTGTTCTCGTCGAGAACGGTATTCGGGACAACTTTCGAGCCGGGGCGTGCTCGATCGGTCTGCTAGAATATTTCAAGGCCATCATAGCGGAAAAATACCGTCTCCACGAGATCAGATACTCGGACGGCTCAAAAGGACCATCGGGAGTTGGATTTGGGGTGAGCGATAATAAGAATAGTCTGATTTCCAGCAAGAAACTCGCGGACATCTGCCAGGTCTTCTCGGCCGAAGTGGTCGGCATCATCGAGGCAACTACAACTTCATCTTCCAAGCCGTTGTTGGTCGTCTCCGATTCGGCAAGCGCCATTGATGCCATCGGTGCGACCAGGTCCAAACATCCATGGGTACAGGCCATCAGGAAGTATATATTGCCCGACATGTGGGTCCCCGGACACAACGGCATCGCAGGGAATGAAGCGGCCGACCGGTTTGCCGGAATCGGTCACACAAGACCGTTCTTCATTCGGGATGTGCCGCTTGACGATGTGAAGTTGTGGATCTCCAACTCTTTCCGCACCTTTTGGACCGAAAGGTGGTTCGCAGAGAGGAGGCAGTTCCTCAGAAAAGTCAAGGGCACTATTATCAGGTTTGACGATGTTAAAGGAATGAGAGAACAACGAATCCTGTCCAGACTGAGGACCGGTCACTGCTCGGTCTCACACGGATTCAATAGAGAACCCTCCCATCTACTCTGCGACCTCTACCAAATCCACAACTCCGCGAACACTTCTTGTGTGGTTGCCCGAAATTTGATGATCTGCGAAACCTTCATGGAATCAGCGGGAGTGTAAGAGACATCTTAAGGGACGATCCAGCAAGAGTAGCACCGCTTGTCTGCTACCTAAAAGATGCAGAACTATTTTTTAAGATCTAGCGTCTGAACAATGGATCAGACAAGAAGATCCTTGTTCCTTCCCCTCCACGATGAAGGGGAATAAGAACGCTTCGGCATCTTCAACGGCACGGATTCCTCTCCACTGGCCTGGAGCCATGGGTCGAGGACATCCTTGCCATCTGGTCCAACAATCAAACAGCAAGTTCTTCGTTAAGTTATGTTTCGCAAAAGGATTTTTATGTGTTTAAGTTTTACGTCCAATTTTTATGTGATAATTTTATGTGCAATCTGTTCCCAACGAAACCTTGCGGCAATGCCGTCGATAAAGAGGCGAACCAGCCCAGGAGGCTGAAAACCTCTCAAATAAAGAATAACAAAAAAAATCCTATTCGTTCGAAAATCAGAATAAGGGTGATAAACGAGCGACTTAAAAAAATAACAACGTAGTTCTACGTCAACAATGCGGTCGTATCTTGGACATAACCTCCTATAACTTTTTTCTTTCTATTATACAAGCGTTCAATCATAAAACTATTGCATAGCATGGAGAAACGATATGGATAAATGGGAAAAAATTTAATGAAACAGTATAAATTACATATTAAAGAAGTTTATTTCAAATTAACAATTCATTTATTGAACAACAAAAGTTAGAAACAAAATTTCAAAAAAGTGTCATTGTCCAAAAATACACGCTCTGTAGGATTCGCCTGGATCATCTATCATCTATCATTGGAAAGGAAATCGCTCGCTCGGTCCATCATCTGTGAGAAATAAATAATAATGTTACAAATTTGTAAATCATATAACTTTGAAATAAATACTCATGTCACATATCCTGTCTGTCATATGTTGATAGCTGAGTCATCCGAAAAGGGCAACCCTAGCCAATAAGGCTCTCAGAAACTCAGAAAGAAACAAGAGAAAGAAATATTAGTAATATTTTAAACGAAAAAAACGAAAAAATAAATAAATAAAATATGAACTGGTAATAATAAATCAAATCCGCAACAGTATATAGAAAGATATAAAAAATAAATGCATGTGGAATAAAACAAAACTACAGAAAATGTAATACGACAATAACAATAAATAAATAGAATGAAATCATCCAAAGATCAAATGTTCCTTATGGAAAAAATAATAAACTGGTAACAATAAAATAAATCCGCTACAGTATATAGAAAGATATAAAAAAATGAATGCAACAAAAAACGAAACCAATATGTACAATAGAACTCGCAACAACAACAAAAAATCACACAATAAATATTTAACAACTAATAACTCTGTCATCCGATCCATATATGCTTTAAGGGAAAAGCGACTGCGCCACCTCGCCTACCATAAGGATTATAAATTTAAAACAACATCTCTTTAGAAACCTTACCTCTTTCTCAGCTTTCAGTCGTCGATTTTCCTGCCGCAATTTTATATTTTCCGCTTCCATCCTCCGAAGTTCTCCTATAAGATTCCTGTTCTGGACAATCATATATTCCAACTCCGTTGCATCTACTGGTTCCCAGTAGTACAAATCTTCATCATCATCGACAAAAATTGTTTCACTGGGCACCAGTGGCGGAGGAACTTCATCCTCGATCATCACTTCGTTTTGATGCATCTGGATCCGAATTGGCTGTAAATAAAAGTTTTGTTAACACTGTACACACTCAGAAATATTTTTTCCTACCTTGATATCTTCATTCTGTGGTTTTCCACTACGTCTTTCATAACTTCCTGGTTCGCGGTTGGCCCAAGAACGCGTTGGAACCCTCAAGCTGACTGGAATCCTCGATGTAACGGTACCTCGCTTCATTTTGTGTGGTGATGGGATTATAACTGCTTCTCTCTTGATAATTATAATCCTCAGTGGAGAAAATGTTTGCATCAACACAATGCTTGCTTCGATTGAATCAAAACTTGGAAAATGGCACTAGCCTGCTTTGCACTGTTTTTTTTATCTCGTTATTGTATCTTACATTATGTGAAAAATGACTTTGGTGTGATTTTGAAGTTGATGAAACATAAAATTAATAGTTACTGATTCTTAATTAGTTTTTAGATACTAAAAATGAAATGTTATTTTTCAACAATATAGGATCGGAGTTTAACAATTGTTTCTTGTTACGATCAAGCAAAAGCTATAAATAAATAATTTATTGGATAATCATGGATTTTCTTTTCGGTCGTTCTGTTACCATATCGCATATTTAACATAGTAATCTATTGCTTTGTTTGCAAACTGCGGTAACGAAATATTTTATGTATTTTCCTAGCATTTGAAAAAGTATGTGACTACAAAATGGTCTGTAACGAAAATGAAATCTGACATCCCTACCAACAACCGAAGGAACGAACCGTACAGAATACCAATCCCAAAATACCAATACACCTTCTTGAAACCACATCACTTTTGCAAGTGTCAAAACAGTGCCGAAATTATTGACGTGTAAGTTTCTTATCACATCAACAATTGGCAGCGAAAACTGTCTGTTTCTATGAAAAAATATTTAATTTCCTCCTGACAGTAGTAAATATTCGCTGATGAACTTTATAAAAAGTGGTTTGCAGTCAGTGCTGGGTTCTCAGGAACCTGGGACGCTGCAAAGTGGTGCCAAAACTGTATGAAACAACGAAATTTGGGTCAGAAACTCATTCTAAACCTTTTAAATTATTATGCCCCTCTGGAACAGGTAGAACAAGTGAGTGCTTCGACACTACTCGAGGATCGCCGCGATGCTTGCAGAGCGCTCAGGGCTCTTTCGAAAAAAATATCGCGTGGAAGTGGGAGCCCAAGGTATGCACGCTCTTCTCCAAGTCATGGAAATGGATAGAGCCGATCCGGAGATAATTGGGTACTGCTTGGACACCCTCTGTCATATCACTTCTCAGGAACAGTTCGAAGAAGACAACCCGGACAACCCAAGCGTGACGGTCAACATAGGAGAACAATTTACGGAGATGTTCCTCAAGTCGAACGAGAATGTGAGCTTGATTTTGAATTCTCTGGAAGAGTACGATTTTTGGGTTCGCTGGTCGGCTATTAAGTTGTTGACCAGTTTGTTAGCGAACAAAACGAAGGACATACAGGAAATCGTTCTTGTTAGTCCAATGGACGTTTCCAAGTTGATGGATTTGCTGGTTGACAGCCGAGAAGTTATTAGAAATGATGTATTGCTACTGTTGATACAGCTTACCAAAGGAAACGCAAACATCCAAAAAATTGTAGCTTTTGAAAATGCTTTTGATCGATTGTTTGATGTTATCAAGGAGGAAGGATGCGCAGATGGTGGAATTGTCGTGGAGGATTGTTTATTTCTGATGATGAACTTGCTTAAAAACATTCCCAGTAATCAGCAGTTCTTCAAAGAAGGATCCTACATCCAGCGGTTGGCGCCAATGTTTGTTATTTCACAGGTTTCGTCACTAACTTCCGGTCAACTTTTGTGCGGGGGACTGTTCAGCAACCATCCGCTCTCCAATTGGTTCTCGGCTGTTTCTTTAGCGCATGCCCTCATTGTTAGTTAAGCGAGAAGGTAATCATGTTGAGTTCAATGGCCGAGTATTGGCTAACATCAATTCAACCGTACGATAGTATGATAAGGATTTGCGACATGAATGTAGCCATTGTAATATCGTGTTGGCATTATATTGTAGAACCAATGGTAAACTAGATTAATGTTCTTTTTCGAACAGGCGACTTCATTTTGGTGGGTGATTTGATGCGATCTATCACGCTGTTGCATTACAAGCAAATGGGAGTAGTTGTGAGGAGATCGATTTCAACCAAATTTCTCAAAACTATTGATACAGCAGTAACAATATTGGATGACGATGCGTTCCTTGGGTGGACAACAGCAAGTATCTATTTGTTTGCCTAAAAGATGGGTAAGTAGGATTTCCGTAGCTCTGTTTATCATAAGAACACTTTTTGTATTTTTTTTAAGGACCACAACAACGGGCGACGAACGATAGCAAATGCCAGAGGTTCCTCAATTCATGCCATGGTTCGCTCGTGATGCAAAACATTGGTGAGCGAACGACGCCGACAACGGGCTGTGTGCTATTTGGCACGGTCTGATCACAAATAACACTCGATTATTATGAATTTCTTCGAAAGTTACGGGAAAGTTTGATACAATCAAATCTGTTGGTAAGACTGATTATTCGTATTGGCGTAGTTTCCATACCGAAATGGAAACGGAACGTTGCGAGGGATTTATTGATGGAGGATGGATAGTGGATAGTGGATAGTTTTCTGGATTTAACTCGGGAAATATATACGATGCATTGGGATTGCAGATCGACGGGGATGGAACTAAGAAGGAAGCGGCCGTAGATGATAAAATCAAGATTGTAGAAGACCTAACATGGACACATCAGGATGTCCAGTGTTGGTCATGATTATTGAATGAATGCTATCAGTTGTTGCTATAGTTGCGAAAAATAATTTCATGTTTGTAGGATAATATAGAAATTCCAGTAAACGTATTGTTTACTACACATTATTTGAACTCGAATAGTCATGAACGACGGATTTCTCAAAATTATCTATGAGTTTTATCAAAACTTTATTATTTTTGGGAAGAAACGTGGAACATTCAGGGCAAGAGCGGGGATGTTGATCGAATCGTGATTCGTGTTTGGATTTGATGCTCTTTGAGTCGGTAGATATCAACCTGATTGCACTGCTGACGCTCCCTTGTATTCACTGTAAGAAGAATATTGAAATATGTTATGAGATACAATTTGAATGAAATATAGTGATCAGGTATACCTATAAGGTTGGATATTTCCTAGCGTTTGTAACTTCTCATCGGACTTGACACTATCAAGTGTCAAATCATATTCTGGAGAAATGTCGACCTTACGAATTAATAAATAGGTTAGTTGATCTTGGAATGCGATCATATTACTTATTCTTATTCGACAGCTTCTTTCGCTCAAGCTGATCCTGCAGCGCGATGCCTTTCTTGAACTCAACCGTGAACTGAAAGACCATTTGTAATGTCGAGGAATACTAGCTGCAGCACGGTAAGATCACGAGGCAGACGTACCGGTCATCGGGTAGGGGTCGAGCCTCCCTCGCAGTGCGTGATGATAAAAAAACATTTTAGTGGTGTCTGGCAGTGATTGAGTAGCCGCTGGGCCGCCGCCATGGTGGACGTCCCCGGCTCCGCACCTACGGTGTGGGGCCATAAAGGCGGTGCGAACTACCGTAATATTCAAGGCAGTTATTCAGGAGCAACGTTACCAGAACATATGGATCCGGCTGGTGAACACGGTGAGCTTATTGTACTGCGCATTACTGGTGTTGGCGATGACGGTAAAGATAAGAATCTCCCCCCGCCCCTTTTCTCATTCGCAAATCTATTGAGAGCTGTGTTAAAGAAATCGAGGGCTTATGCCCTTAAAGTTCGTAATAAAAAAAGCGGAGGCTCTGTCACAGCTGACACAATTATCTGATGGTACAAACGTCAAGGTCACCTACCAAAAACACTTGAACAGCACCAAGTGTGTTGTTAGTTGCGCACAAACAATTAATATGTCGGAGGAGGACATTGTGGACTGCCTCAAAGACCAAAAAGTGACAGCGACTAGAAGACTCAAACGACGGACCGGTCCAGACGCGATAGAAAACACTCCTGCGTTAATCCTGACAGTTAATGGTACATGTACACCTGAATTAATCTATTTTGGCTATCTGCGAGTAAGAACGAGGCCGTATTACCCGTCGCCCATGCAATGCTTTAATTGCTGGGCATTTGGTCACACAAAAACAAAGTGTAGACAAAACACGCCAACCTGTGGGAATTGTTCCGTAACCCATGTGATTCCAGCGGAATGAGGCAGTCCTGGATCGAAGAATAAATGACCTGGTGAAAAAAATAGAAGAAAAAGATCTTACCATCGCGAACATGGCCGCTTCAATGGAGTTACAACGCATCGAGGCGTTAAAAAACAAGGAGATGATCAAGTCTCTGGTGGATAAAATCGATCAGATGGCCAACACACTAGCGGCCATGGAGTAACGATTGACCCAGAAGGACAAAATCATCACTCTGCAACAGAAGAAGATATCTAGAGCCAGGTCATTATTGCCCCAAACAAAAAGTGCCGAAACATCCGGGTTAACAAAAGACACCCATTCCAGACCTTCCTCCTTGTTCAACACCCCTACATCCTCCCGACCGGCCAAATCCACAAGTATAATACCACAAAACTCCAGCTTGGTCATCTACTCCGACTCCGACATAGAATCCATCGAACTAGATGACACGCTTATGAAAACACAATCTCCGTCTACACCAGTACTTCTTACCAGCTTACCAGCCTGGAGATCGAACTACAAATGCAACACCCTCGAATAAAAGAAAACCCGAATCCCCGCTTATACAACCACCGAAGAACATTCGTCAGAGATCGTCAACAGTAGGCAAGCAACCCGCCTTGCCTCCAGATAACACTCGACCCAATCAGCGATCAGACTCTCAATACCCACCGCCGACTAGTGGTAAGGACCGTCAGCCCAAATAGTGTTTCGTCCAACTCTTACCTCACCTGTCGCCAACCACTACTCCACCAATCAGCTCTCCGGTAAGGGTGGCAACACCTATTCCCCGACGAACTACGTGGGAATTGTACCTGAACTCGGGACGCACAAGGGTGGCAACACCTGTTCCCTGAAGGACCACGTGGGACCAGCACCACAAATTGGGACGCACAAGGGCGGTAACGTCTATTCCCCGAAGGACTGCGTGGGAACTGCTTCAGATCTCGGGACGCACAAGAGTGGAATCAGTGGAATCTCGTTCCACGATCGATTTCACTGGAGTTTCTTCTTCCGACATTGTGCAACTTCCGTTACCCTGTGTCATTACCACCGAAGTATCCATCGCCAAATCACAAAGTAGCGCAGAGGATTGCAGTGACGCCGAACCGTTTTTTTCCGCCGTCGGGTCAAGTGAACGAACGCTGGTTTAGAATTCTACTCCCAGTTCCCGAGCACCGCTGTCTCGTTCGACAATACCACATATCGTTGCCATTGCGATCCTTCCAGCTGCCGACACAACACCATCCACAGTTGATGTCCCAATCCGCCGAAGATCCGCTCGTCTCGCCGCCAGGGCTAAGCCGGCCGCCACAACCACTCCACTTGAAGCTCATGCCATGCCTGTCTCGCCTATGCCAGCCGAAGCGAGGTCCGATGCCAATATCTATGATGCATGGAGACGTAGCCGAGGAGATCCCACTATGGCCGGGAGTTTAAGCTCCCCAAATGAACCTCACCATCTTTCCTCGGCTGCTTCCGAGTGGAATGGCTGCCCAACCTGTTATCGTCGGTGGAGTTCCACCGGGAATCATCACATCCAGTACCACTACATATCTGATTCCCCATCACACCGCCCATCACCAGGAAAGTATGTCCACCAACACATCCACCAACCTCGCTCTGCAATGGAACATCAATGGACTGTACAACAACTTGGGAGAACTGGAGACCCTTGACCGAGAGTTATGTCCGTCCATCATCGCACTCCAAGAGATAAATCGAGTTTCCCCAACAAACATACAGAAAATTGTCGGGGTTAAATTCCACTGGCACACTAAGCGGGGCTCCGTTTTGCAACACTCTGTTGCTTTGGGTGTCCGGAGAAACATTCTCCATTTGCGAAAAACAAATATCCACTGACCTGCCAATAATAGCCGTCCAAATCGAGGCCCCGATTCCGGTGACCATCATTTGTATATACCTGCCATGAGGCATAATCCCGGAACTACGACGGAAGCTGCTTGAGGCGTTAGCAAGCTTGGAGGACCCAAAAATCATCTTGCTCATCACCGCAACTGGGGAATTCAAACACCAAATGTCAGAGGGAATATCATCGCCTACCTCTTGGAGGTGATGGAGCTCTCGGTCTTAAATGACGGCACTGACACTTTCCGTAGAGGTACGAGCAACACAGCCTTTGATATTTCAGCAGCTAATCTCAACTTGGTGGATAGGTTAGGGTGGAACAAAGCCGACGACATTCATGGCAGTGACCATCACCCGATAACCATCAGCTTCAACGGCCCGCCGCCGCTCGCAACTCGCAGACCAAGATGGATCTTCGAAAGAGCTGACTGGACAGCTTTTCAAACATCTTCCGACTTCTTGATATATAGAGACAACCCAACCACCTTTGCCACTTTCAACAAAATCATTATGGAGGCGGCCGAAGCCTTCATCCCAAGAACGAAAACCACTCCGGGGAAGAAAGCGCTGCATTGATGGTCCGAGGACATCAAAGGGGAGGTCAAGAAGCGGAGAAAGTTTCTGCGTACGGCCAAACGACTACCAGCAGGAGACCCAATGAAGGAAGTTGCCATGAACAGGTATCGAGCGCAACATATCAGAGTACGGCGGTTAATCCGGAAGGTGAAGTTAGACAGTTGGACTGGTTTTCTAGAGTCTATCAACGAAAACCAGTCCTCTGCGGATCTTTGGCGCAAAGTAAACGCACTAAATGGGAAGAGAAGGTCACACAACCCCATTCGTCAAGGTATTACTAGGCTGTGTCTCCAACCTGCAGCGATCCGGTTGATACTTCGAACACGCTCGGTGAATATTTCGCGGGATTGTCCTCGATCTCCGAATATGAGCCCGATTTCATCCGTCGACAGGGTGCGGGTATCACTTCGGTCAGCAACTTTGTGGTCCCTGTGAGTCATCCTAATAATCCTCTAAATCGGAACTTCATCATCGAGGAACTTTCTGTCGCCCTATGTTCCGCAAAAAGTCAACTGGCCCTGACGGTATCGGCTACAAGATGCTGAAACATGGAATACACACGAATTTCCCGAGGGTTGGAGACACAGCCTAGAAATACCTATACCTAAGGTCGGTCAAAGCAGCAACAACGTGAAAGGCTACTGTCCAATTTCCTTAACCTCCTGTTCATCCAAGATCCTGGAAAGAATGGCGAATAGGCGCCTGGTCACCTTTCTAACGGAAAATAGAAAATTGCACTTTCAACAGTTCGCCTTCCGACCAGGTATGGGCACCAACGTGATAGCCGAAGCCAACAGGAACCGTCAGCACATGTAGAGAACCTTTGAGGTCAAAATTGGTAACATCAGCTCCCGAGCTTTCCAAAAGGAAACAGGAGTACCTCAAGGTTCTGTCCTTGTCGTCACCCTCTTTCTCGTCGCCATGAGTAGCCTGTTCCAGGTCCTGCCTGGGAGAGTCTTCGTGTTTGTCTACGCGGACGACACTCTTTTGATGGCAGTGAGTGACACCCATAGGATTCCAAGCATCAGAATACAGGCAGCTACCAATGCCATCGGCCGGTGGGCGGCCGAGAGAGGATTTAGACTTAGAGCGACCATATGGTGATTTGCAGCGACAGACATCAGGGTCCCAACTCCAGGGTCAAGCTATACAAAAACAACATTCCCCGCCGGAAAACGCTAAAGATCCTTGGAGTGTTTGTTGACCACAAACGTAACTTCCTCCGCCATTTCGAGGAAGTTAAGAACAGCTGTGCCACCCGGTTGAATCTATTGAAAACCATTTTCAAACCGCACCGAAGCAACAACAGAAATATCCGGCTACAGGTGGCCAAAGCCATCATCAGCAGCCGCCTCACTTATGGCCTTGAACTGACGTGTTTGGCTGGAGACAAGCTCCCAAAATCTCTGGCACCGATTTACAACAAAGCACTACTGACTGTCTCCGGTCTCCTGCCAACACCAGCTGCCTCTGTCTGCGCTAAAATTGGAGAACCTCCTTTCGATCTAATCACAGACTCGGCGATCGTAGTCAGGACTGCCAGTTTCTTGTCAAAAACTAGCGGTAGAGGGGAGACCCACCTAACCGCCCTTAGCAACACGATCCTGCAGCGTTTGGCGCATCCCAACCTCCCCCCGGTGGCAAAACAATCCTGGTTTGGTGCGAACGACTGGAGGTTCCCAACTGTTCTCGTCGAGAACGGTATTCGGGACAACTTTCGAGCCGGGACGTGCTCGATCGGTCTGCTAGAATATTTCAAGGCCATCATAGCGGAAAAATACCGTCTCCACGAGATCAGATACTCGGACGGCTCAAAAGGACCATCGGGAGTTGGATTTGGGGTGAGCGATAATAAGAATAGTCTGATTTCCAGCAAGAAACTCGCGGACATCTGCCAGGTCTTCTCGTCCGAAGTGGTCGGCATCATCGAGGCAACTACAACTTCATCTTCCAAGCCGTTGTTGGTCGTCTCCGATTCGGCAAGCGCCATTGATGCCATCGGTGCGACCACGTCCAAACATCCATGGGTACAGGCCATCAGGAAGTATATATTGCCCGACACTGTGCTCATGTGGGTCCCCGGACACAACGGCATCGCAGGGAATGAAGCGGCTGACCGGTTTGCCGGAATCGGTCACACAAGACCGTTCTTCATTCGGGATGTGCCGCTTGACGATGTGAAGTTGTGGATCTCCAACTCTTTCCGCACCTTTTGGACCGAAAGGTGGTTCGCAGAGAGGAGGCAGTTCCTCAGAAAAGTCAAGGGCACTATTATCAGGTTTGACGATGTTAAAGGAATGAGAGAACAACGAATCCTGTCCAGACTGAGGACCGGTCACTGCTCGGTCTCACACGGATTCAATAGAGGACCCTCCCATCTACTCTGCGACCTCTACCAAATCCACAACTCCGCGAACACTTCTTGTGTGGTTGCCCGAAATTTGATGATCTGCGAAACCTTCATGGAATCAGCGGGAGTGTAAGAGACATCTTAAGGGACGATCCAGCAAGAGTAGCACCGCTTGTCTGCTACCTAAAAGATGCAGAACTATTTTTTAAGATCTAGCGTCTGAACAATGGATCAGACAAGAAGATCCTTGTTCCTTCCCCTCCACGATGAAGGGGAATAAGAACGCTTCGGCATCTTCAACGGCACGGATTCCTCTCCACT
Source organism: Toxorhynchites rutilus septentrionalis (assembly GCF_029784135.1). Classification (NCBI taxonomy): domain Eukaryota; kingdom Metazoa; phylum Arthropoda; class Insecta; order Diptera; family Culicidae; genus Toxorhynchites; species Toxorhynchites rutilus. The sequence continues at coordinate 163,076,866 of NC_073746.1, forward strand.
GGCCTGGAGCCATGGGTCGAGGACATCCTTGCCATCTGGTCCAACAAGCAAACAGCAAGTTCTTCGTTAAGTTATGTTTCGCAAAAGGATTTTTATTTGTTTAATTTTTACGTCCAATTTTTATGTGATAATTTTATGTGCAATCTGTTCCCAACGAAACCTTGCGCCAATGCCGTCGATAAAGAGGCGAACCAGCCCAGGAGGCTGAAAACCTCTCAAAAAAATCCTATTCGTTCGAAAATCAGAATAAGGGTGATAAACGAGCGACTTAAAAAAATAACAACGTAGTTCTACGTCAACAATGCGGTCGTATCTTGGACATAACCTCCTATAACTTTTTTCTTTCTATTATACAAGCGTTCAATCATAAAACTATTGCATAGCATGGAGAAACGATATGGATAAATGGGAAAAAATTTAATGAAACAGTATAAATTACATATTAAAGAAGTTTATTTCAAATTAACAATTCATTTATTGAACAACAAAAGTTAGAAACAAAATTTCAAAAAAGTGTCATTGTCCAAAAATACACGCTCTGTAGGATTCGCCTGGATCATCTATCATCTATCATTGGAAAGGAAATCGCTCGCTTGGTCCATCATCTGTGAGAAATAAATAATAATGTTACAAATTTGTAAATCATATAACTTTGAAATAAATACTCATGTCACATATCCTGTCTGTCATTTGTTGATAGCTGAGTCATCCGAAAAGGGCAACCCTAGCCAATAAGGCTCTCAGAAACTCAGAAAGAAACAAGAGAAAGAAATATTAGTAATATTTTAAACGAAAAAACGAAAAAATAAATAAATAAAATATGAACTGGTAATAATAAATCAAATCCGCAACAGTATATAGAAAGATATAAAAAATAAATGCATGTGGAATAAAACAAAACTACAGAAAATGTAGTACGACAATAACAATAAATAAATAGAATGAAATCATCCAAAGATCAAATGTTCCTTATGGAAAAATAATAAACTGGTAACAATAAAATAAATCCGCTACAGTATATAGAAAGATATAAAAAAATGAATGCAACAAAAAACGAAACCAATATGTACAATAGAACTCGCAACAACAACAAAAAATCAAACAATAAATATTTAACAACTAATAACTCTGTCATCCGATCCATATATGCTTTAAGGGAAAAGCGACTGCGCCACCTCGCCTACCATAAGGATTATAAATTTAAAACAACATCGCTTTAGAAACTTTACCTCTTTCTCAGCTTTCAGTCGTCGATTTTCCTGCCGCAATTTTATATTTTCCGCTTCCATCCTCCGAAGTTCTCCTATAAGATTCCTGTTCTGGACAATCATATATTCCAACTCCGTTGCATCTACTGGTTCCCAGTAGTACAAATCTTCATCATCATCGACAAAAATTGTTTCACTGGGCACCAGTGGCGGAGGAACTTCATCCTCGATCATCACTTCGTTTTGATGCATCTGGATCCGAATTGGCTGTAAATAAAAGTTTTGTTAACACTGTACACACTCAGAAATATTTTTTCCTACCTTGATATCTTCATTCTGTGGTTTTCCACTACGTCTTTCATAACTTCCTGGTTCGCGGTTGGCCCAAGAACGCGTTGGAACCCTCAAGCTGACTGGAATCCTCGATGTAACGGTACCTCGCTTCATTTTGTGTGGTGATGGGATTATAACTGCTTCTCTCTTGATAATTATAATCCTCAGTGGAGAAAATGTTTGCATCAACACAATGCTTGCTTCGATTGAATCAAAACTTGGAAAATGGCACTAGCCTGCTTTGCACTGTTTTTTTTATCTCGTTATTGTATCTTACATTATGTGAAAAATGACTTTGGTGTGATTTTGAAGTTGATGAAACATAAAATTAATAGTTACTGATTCTTAATTAGTTTTTAGATACTAAAAATGAAATGTTATTTTTCAACAATATAGGATCGGAGTTTAACAATTGTTTCTTGTTACGATCAAGCAAAAGCTATAAATAATTAATTTATTGGATAATCATGGATTTTCTTTTCGGTCGTTCTGTTACCATATCGCATATTTAACATAGTAATCTATTGCTTTGTTTGCAAACTGCGGTAACGAAATATTTTATGTATTTTCCTAGAATTTGAAAAAGTATGTGACTACAAAATGGTCTGTAACGAAAATGAAATCTGACATCCCTACCAACAACCGAAGGAACGAACCGTACAGAATACCAATCCCAAAATACCAATACACCTTCTTGAAACCACATCACTTTTGCAAGTGTCAAAACAGTGCCGAAATTATTGACGTGTAAGTTTCTTATCACATCAACAATTGGCAGCGAAAACTGTCTGTTTCTATGAAAAAATATTTAATTTCCTCCTGACAGTAGTAAATATTCGCTGATGAACTTTATAAAAAGTGGTTTGCAGTCAGTGCTGGGTTCTCAGGAACCTGGGGCGCTGCAAAGTGGTGCCAAAACTGTATGAAACAACGAAATTTGGGTCAGAAACTCATTCTAAACCTTTTAAATTATTATGCCCCTCTGGAACAGGTAGAACAAGTGAGTTCTTCGACACTACTCGAGGATCGCCGCGATGCTTGCAGAGCGCTCAGGGCTCTTTCGAAAAAAATATCGCGTGGAAGTGAGAGCCCAAGGTATGCACGCTCTTCTCCAAGTCATGGAAATGGATAGAGCCGATCCGGAGATAATTGGGTACTGCTTGGACACCCTCTGTCATATCACTTCTCAGGAACAGGAACGAAGAAGACAACCCGGACAACCCAAGCGTGACGGTCAACATAGGAGAACAATTTACGGAGATGTTCCTCAAGTCGAACGAGAATGTGAGCTTGATTTTGAATTGTCTGGAAGAGTACGATTTTTGGGTTCGCTGGTCGGCTATTAAGTTGTTGACCAGTTTGTTAGCGAACAAAACGAAGGACATACAGGAAATCGTTCTTGTTAGCCCAATGGACGTTTCCAAGTTGATGGATTTGCTGGTTGACAGCCGAGAAGTTATTAGAAATGATGTATTGCTACTGTTGATACAGCTTACCAAAGGAAACGCAAACATCCAAAAAATTGTAGCTTTTGAAAATGCTTTTGATCGATTGTTTGATGTTATCAAGGAGGAAGGATGCGCAGATGGTGGAATTGTGGAGGATTGTTTATTTCTGATGATGAACTTGCTTAAAAACATTCCCAGTAATCAGCAGTTCTTCAAAGAAGGATCCTACATCCAGCGGTTGGCGCCAATGTTTGTTATTTCACAGGTTTCGTCACTAACTTCCGGTCAACTTTTGTGCGTGGGACTGTTCAGCAACCATCCGCTCTCCAATTGGTTCTCGGCTGTTTCTTTAGCGCATGCCCTCATTGTTAGTTAAGCGAGAAGGTAATCATGTTGAGTTCAATGGCCGAGTATTGGCTAACTTCAATTCAACCGTACGATAGTATGATAAGGATTTGCGACATGAATGTAGCCATTGTAATATCGTGTTGGCATTATATTGTAGAACCAATGGTAAACTAGATTAATGTTCTTTTTCGAACAGGCGACTTCATTTTGGTGGGTGATTTGATGCGATCTATCACGCTGTTGCATTACAAGCAAATGGGAGTAGTGAGGAGATCGATTTCAACCAAATTTCTCAAAACTATTGATACAGCAGTAACAATATTGGATGACGATGCGTTCCTTGGGTGGACAACAGCAAGTATCTATTTGTTTGCCTAAAAGATGGGTAAGTAGGATTTCCGTAGCTCTGTTTATCATAAGAACACTTTTTGTATTTTTTCTAAGGACCACAACAACGGGCGACGAACGATAGCAAATGCCAGAGGTTCCTCAATTCATGCCATGGTTCGCTCGTGATGCAAAACATTGGTGAGCGAACGACGCCGACAACGGGCTGTGTGCTATTTGGCACGGTCTGATCACAAATAACACTCGATTATTATGACTTTCTTCGAAAGTTACGGGAAAGTTTGATACAATCAAATCTGTTGGTAAGACTGATTATTCGTATTGGCGTAGTTTCCATACCGAAATGGAAACGGAACGTTGCGAGGGATTTATTGATGGAGGATGGATAGTGGATAGTGGATAGTTTTCTGGATTTAACTCGGGAAATATATACGATGCATTGGGATTGCAGATCGACGGGGATGGAACTAAGAAGGAAGCGGCCGTAGATGATAAAATCAAGATTGTAGAAGACCTAACATGGACACATCAGGATGTCCAGTGTTGGTCATGATTATTGAATGAATGCTATCAGTTGTTGCTATAGTTGCGAAAAATAATTTCATGTTTGTAGGATAATAAAGAAATTCCAGTAAACGTATTGTTTACTACACATTATTTGAACTCGAATAGTCATGAACGACGGATTTCTCAAAATTATCTATGAGTTTTATCAAAACTTTATTATTTTTGGGAAGAAACGTGGAACATTCAGGGCAAGAGCGGGGATGTTGATCGAATCGTGATGCGTGTTTGGATTTGATGCTCTTTGAGTCGGTAGATATCAACCTGATTCCTTGTATTCACTGTAAGAAGAATATTGAAATATGTTATGAGATACAATTTGAATGAAATATAGTGATCAGGTATACCTATACGGTTGGATATTTCCTAGCGTTTGTAACTTCTCATCGGACTTGACACTATCAAGTGTCAAATCATATTCTGGAGAAATGTCGACCTTACGAATTAATAAATAGGTTAGTTGATCTTGGAATGCGATCATATTACTTATTCTTATTCGACAGCTTCTTTCGCTCAAGCTGATCCTGCAGCGCGATGCCTTTCTTGAACTCAACCGTGAACTGAAAGACCATTTGTAATGTCGAGGAATACTAGCTGCAGCACGGTAAGATCACGAGGCAGACGTACCGGTCATCGGGTAGGGGTCGAGCCTCCCTCGCAGTGCGTGATGATAAAAAAACATTTTAGTGGTGTCTGGCAGTGATTGAGTAGCCGCTGGGCCGCCGCCATGGTGGACGTCCCCGGCTCCGCACCTACGGTGTGGGGCCATAAAGGCGGTGCGAACTACCGTAATATTCAAGGCAGTTATTCAGGAGCAACGTTACCAGAACATATGGATCCGGCTGGTGAACACGGTGAGCTTATTGTACTGCGCATTACTGGTGTTGGCGATGACGGTAAAGATAAGAATCTCCCCCCGCTCCTTTTCTCATTCGCAAATCTATTGAGAGCTGTGTTAAAGAAATCGAGGGCTTATGCCCTTAAAGTTCGTAATAAAAAAAGCGGAGGCTCTGTCACAGCTGACACAATTATCTGATGGTACAAACGTCAAGGTCACCTACCAAAAACACTTGAACAGCACCAAGTGTGTTGTTAGTTGCGCACAAACAATTAATATGTCGGAGGAGGACATTGTGGACTGCCTCAAAGACCAAAAAGTGACAGCGACTAGAAGACTCAAACGACGGACCGGTCCAGACGCGATAGAAAACACTCCTGCGTTAATCCTGACAGTTAATGGTACATGTACACCTGAATTAATCTATTTTGGCTATCCTCGAGTAAGAACGAGGCCGTATTACCCGTCGCCCATGCAATGCTTTAATTGCTGGGCATTTGGTCACACAAAAACAAAGTGTAGACAAAACACGCCAACCTGTAGGAATTGTTCCGTAACACATGTGATTCCAGCGGAAGGAGGCAGTCCTGGATCGACGAATAAATGACCTGGTGAAAAAAATAGAAGAAATAGATCTTACCATCGCGAACATGGCCGCTTCAATGGAGTTACAACGCATCGAGGCGTTAAAAAACACGGAGATGATCAAGTCTCTGGTGGATAAAATCGATCAGATGGCCAACACACTAGCGGCCATGGAGTAACGATTGACCCAGAAGGACAAAATCATCACTCTGCAACAGAAGAAGATATCTAGAGCCAGGTCATTATTGCCCCAAACAAAAAGTGCCGAAACATCCGGGTTAACAAAAGACACCCATTCCAGACCTTCCTCCTTGTTCAACACCCCTACATCCTCCCGACCGGCCAAATCCACAAGTATAATACCACAAAACTCCAGCTTGGTCATCTACTCCGACTCCGACATAGAATCCATCGAACTAGATGACACGCTTATGAAAACACAATCTCCGTCTACACCAGTACTTCTTACCAGCTTACCAGCCTGGAGATCGAACTACAAATGCAACACCCTCGAATAAAAGAAAACCCGAATCCCCGCTTATACAACCACCGAAGAACATTCGTCAGAGATCGTCAACAGTAGGCAAGCAACCCGCCTTGCCTCCAGATAACACTCGACCCAATCAGCGATCAGACTCTCAATACCCACCGCCGACTAGTGGTAAGGACCGTCAGCCCAAATAGTGTTTCGTCCAACTCTTACCTCACCTGTCGCCAACCACTACTCCACCAATCAGCTCTCCGGTAAGGGTGGCAACACCTATTCCCCGATGAACTACGTGGGAATTGTACCTGAACTCGGGACGCACAAGGGTGGCAACACCTGTTCCCTGAAGGACCACGTGGGACCAGCACCACAAATTGGGACGCACAAGGGCGGTAACGTCTATTCCCCGAAGGACTGCGTGGGAACTGCTTCAGATCTCGGGACGCACAAGAGTGGAATCAGTGGAATCTCGTTCCACGATCGATTTCACTGGAGTTTCTTCTTCCGACATTGTGCAACTTCCGTTACCCTGTGTCATTACCACCGAAGTATCCATCGCCAAATCACAAAGTAGCGCAGAGGATTGCAGTGACGCCGAACCGTTTTTTTCCGCCGTCGGGTCAAGTGAACGAACGCTGGTTTAGAATTCTACTCCCAGTTCCCGAGCACCGCTGTCTCGTTCGACAATACCACATATCGTTGCCATTGCGATCCTTCCAGCTGCCGACACAACACCATCCACAGTTGATGTCCCAATCCGCCGAAGATCCGCTCGTCTCGCCGCCAGGGCTAAGCCGGCCGCCACAACCATTCCACTTGAAGCTCATGCCAGGCCTGTCTCGCCTATGCCAGCCGAAGCGAGGTCCGATGCCAATATCTATGATGCATGGAGACGTAGCCGAGGAGATCCCACGCAAGCTATGGCCGGGAGTTTAAGCTCCCCAAATGAACCTCACCATCTTTCCTCGGCTGCTTCCGAGTGGAATGGCTGTCCAACCTGTTATCGTCGGTGGAGTTCCACCGGGAATCATCACATCCAGTACCACTACATATCTGATTCCCCACCACACCGCCCATCACCAGGAAAGTATGTCCACCAACACATCCACCAACCTCGCTCTGCAATGGAACATCAATGGACTGTACAACAACTTGGGAGAACTGGAGACCCTTGACCGAGAGTTATGTCCGTCCATCATCGCACTCCAAGAGATAAATCGAGTTTCCCCAACAAACATACAGAAAATTGTCGGGGTTAAATTCCACTGGCACACTAAGCGGGGCTCCGTTTTGCAACACTCTGTTGCTTTGGGTGTCCGGAGAAACATTCTCCATTTGCGAAAAACAAATATCCACTGACCTGCCAATAATAGCCGTCCAAATCGAGGCCCCGATTCCGGTGACCATCATTTGTATATACCTGCCATGAGGCATAATCCCGGAACTACGACGGAAGCTGCTTGAGGCGTTAGCAAGCTTGGAGGACCCAAAAATCATCTTGGGGGACTTCAATGCTCATCACCGCAACTGGGGAATTCAAACACCAAATGTCAGAGGGAATATCATCGCCTACCTCTTGGAGGTGATGGAACTCTCGGTCTTAAATGACGGCACTGACACTTTCCGTAGAGGTACGAGCAACACAGCCTTTGATATTTCAGCCGCTAATCTCAACTTGGTGGATAGGTTAGGGTGGAACAAAGCCGACGACATTCATGGCAGTGACCATCACCCGATAACCATCAGCTTCAACGGCCCGCCGCCGCTCGCAACTCGCAGACCAAGATGGATCTTCGAAAGAGCTGACTGGACAGCTTTTCAAACATCTTCCGACTTCTTGATATATAGAGACAACCCAACCACCTTTGCCACTTTCAACAAAATCATTATGGAGGCGGCCGAAGCCTTCATCCCAAGAACGAAAACCACTCCGGGGAAGAAAGCGCTGCATTGATGGTCCGAGGACATCAAAGGGGAGGAGAAGCGGAGAAAGTTTCTGCGTACGGCCAAACGACTACCAGCAGGAGACCCAATGAAGGAAGTTGCCATGAACAGGTATCGAGCGCAACATATCAGAGTACGGCGGTTAATCCGGAAGGTGAAGTTAGACAGTTGGACTGGTTTTCTAGAGTCTATCAACGAAAACCAGTCCTCTGCGGATCTTTGGCGCAAAGTAAACGCACTAAATGGGAAGAGAAGGTCACACAACCCCATTCGTCAAGGTATTACTAGGCTGTGTCCCCAACCTGCAGCGATCCGGTTGATACTTCGAACACGCTCGGTGAATATTTCGCGGGATTGTCCTCGATCTCCGAATATGAGCCCGATTTCATCCGTCGACAGGGAGCGGCTATCACTTAGGTCAGCAACTTTGTGGTCCCTGTGAGTCATCCTAATAATCCTCTAAATCGGAACTTTCTGTCGCCCTATGTTCCGCAAAAAGTCAACTAGCCCTGACGGTATCGGCTACAAGATGCTGAAACATGGAATACACACGAATTTCCCGAGGGCTGGAGACACAGCCTAGAAATACCTATACCTAAGGTCGGTCAAAGCAGCAACAACGTGAAAGGCTACTGTCCAATTTCCTTAACCTCCTGTTCATCCAAGATCCTGGAAAGAATGGCGAATAGGCGCCTGGTCACCTTTCTAACGGAAAATAGAAAATTGCACTATCAACAGTTCGCCTTCCGACCAGGTATGGGCACCAACAACAACTTCGCGACCCTCGGAGACGTGATAGCCGAAGCCAACAGGAACCGTCAGCACATGTAGAGAACCTTTGAGGTCAAAATTGGTAACATCAGCTCCCGAGCTTTCCAAAAGGAAACAGGAGTACCTCAAGGTTCTGTGCTTGTCGTCACCCTCTTTCTCGTCGCCATGAGTAGCCTGTTCCAGGTCCTGCCTGGGAGAGTCTTCGTGTTTGTCTACGCGGACGACACTCTTTTGATGGCAGTGAGTGACACCCATAGGATTCCAAGCATCAGAATACAGGCAGCTACCAATGCCATCGGCCGGTGGGCGGCCGAGAGAGGATTTAGACTTTCAGCGCAGAAGAGCGACCAGAAGAGCGACCATACAGACATCAGGGTCCCAACTCCAGGGTCAAGCTATACAAAAACAACATTCCCCGCCGGAAAACGCTAAAGATCCTTGGAGTGTTTGTTGACCACAAACGTAACTTCCTCCGCCATTTCGAGGAAGTTAAGAACAGCTGTGCCACCCGGTTGAATCTATTGAAAACAATTTTCAAACCGCACCGAAGCAACAACAGAAATATCCGGCTACAGGTGGCCAAAGCCATCAGCAGCCGCCTCACCTATGGCCTTGAACTGACGTGTTTGGCTGGAGACAAGCTCCCAAAATCTCTGGCACCGATTTACAACAAAGCACTACTGACTGTCTCCGGTCTCCTGCCAACACCAGCTGCCTCTGTCTGCGCTAAAATTGGAGAACCTCCTTTCGATCCAGCCCAGGAGGCTGAAAACCTCTCAAATAAAGAATAACAAAAAAATCCTATTCGTTCGAAAATCAGAATAAGGGTGATAAACGAGCGACTTAAAAAAATAACAACGTAGTTCTACGTCAACAATGCGGTCGTATCTTGGACATAACCTCCTATAACTTTTTTCTTTCTATTATACAAAGGTTCAATCATAAAACTATTGCATAGCATGGAGGAATGGCTGTCCAACCTGTTATCGTCGGTGGAGTTCCACCGGGAATCATCACATCCAGTACCACTACATATCTGATTCCCCACCACACCGCCCATCACCAGGAAAGTATGTCCACCAACACATCCACCAACCTCGCTCTGCAATGGAACATCAATGGACTGTACAACAACTTGGGAGAACTGGAGACCCTTGACCGAGAGTTATGTCCGTCCATCATCGCACTCCAAGAGATAAATCGAGTTTCCCCAACAAACATACAGAAAATTGTCGGGGTTAAATTCCACTGGCACACTAAGCGGGGCTCCGTTTTGCAACACTCTGTTGCTTTGGGTGTCCGGAGAAACATTCTCCATTTGCGAAAAACAAATATCCACTGACCTGCCAATAATAGCCGTCCAAATCGAGGCCCCGATTCCGGTGACCATCATTTGTATATACCTGCCATGAGGCATAATCCCGGAACTACGACGGAAGCTGCTTGAGGCGTTAGCAAGCTTGGAGGACCCAAAAATCATCTTGGGGGACTTCAATGCTCATCACCGCAACTGGGGAATTCAAACACCAAATGTCAGAGGGAATATCATCGCCTACCTCTTGGAGGTGATGGAACTCTCGGTCTTAAATGACGGCACTGACACTTTCCGTAGAGGTACGAGCAACACAGCCTTTGATATTTCAGCCGCTAATCTCAACTTGGTGGATAGGTTAGGGTGGAACAAAGCCGACGACATTCATGGCAGTGACCATCACCCGATAACCATCAGCTTCAACGGCCCGCCGCCGCTCGCAACTCGCAGACCAAGATGGATCTTCGAAAGAGCTGACTGGACAGCTTTTCAAACATCTTCCGACTTCTTGATATATAGAGACAACCCAACCACCTTTGCCACTTTCAACAAAATCATTATGGAGGCGGCCGAAGCCTTCATCCCAAGAACGAAAACCACTCCGGGGAAGAAAGCGCTGCATTGATGGTCCGAGGACATCAAAGGGGAGGAGAAGCGGAGAAAGTTTCTGCGTACGGCCAAACGACTACCAGCAGGAGACCCAATGAAGGAAGTTGCCATGAACAGGTATCGAGCGCAACATATCAGAGTACGGCGGTTAATCCGGAAGGTGAAGTTAGACAGTTGGACTGGTTTTCTAGAGTCTATCAACGAAAACCAGTCCTCTGCGGATCTTTGGCGCAAAGTAAACGCACTAAATGGGAAGAGAAGGTCACACAACCCCATTCGTCAAGGTATTACTAGGCTGTGTCCCCAACCTGCAGCGATCCGGTTGATACTTCGAACACGCTCGGTGAATATTTCGCGGGATTGTCCTCGATCTCCGAATATGAGCTCGATTTCATCCGTCGACAGGGAGCGGCTATCACTTCGGTCAGCAACTTTGTGGTCCCTGTGAGTCATCCTAATAATCCTCTAAATCGGAACTTTCTGTCGCCCTATGTTCCGCAAAAAGTCAACTAGCCCTGACGGTATCGGCTACAAGATGCTGAAACATGGAATACACACGAATTTCCCGAGGGCTGGAGACACAGCCTAGAAATACCTATACCTAAGGTCGGTCAAAGCAGCAACAACGTGAAAGGCTACTGTCCAATTTCCTTAACCTCCTGTTCATCCAAGATCCTGGAAAGAATGGCGAATAGGCGCCTGGTCACCTTTCTAACGGAAAATAGAAAATTGCACTATCAACAGTTCGCCTTCCGACCAGGTATGGGCACCAACAACAACTTCGCGACCCTCGGAGACGTGATAGCCGAAGCCAACAGGAACCGTCAGCACATGTAGAGAACCTTTGAGGTCAAAATTGGTAACATCAGCTCCCGAGCTTTCCAAAAGGAAACAGGAGTACCTCAAGGTTCTGTGCTTGTCGTCACCCTCTTTCTCGTCGCCATGAGTAGCCTGTTCCAGGTCCTGCCTGGGAGAGTCTTCGTGTTTGTCTACGCGGACGACACTCTTTTGATGGCAGTGAGTGACACCCATAGGATTCCAAGCATCAGAATACAGGCAGCTACCAATGCCATCGGCCGGTGGGCGGCCGAGAGAGGATTTAGACTTTCAGCGCAGAAGAGCGACCAGAAGAGCGACCAGAAGAGCGACCATACAGACATCAGGGTCCCAACTCCAGGGTCAAGCTATACAAAAACAACATTCCCCGCCGGAAAACGCTAAAGATCCTTGGAGTGTTTGTTGACCACAAACGTAACTTCCTCCGCCATTTCGAGGAAGTTAAGAACAGCTGTGCCACCCGGTTGAATCTATTGAAAACAATTTTCAAACCGCACCGAAGCAACAACAGAAATATCCGGCTACAGGTGGCCAAAGCCATCAGCAGCCGCCTCACCTATGGCCTTGAACTGACGTGTTTGGCTGGAGACAAGCTCCCAAAATCTCTGGCACCGATTTACAACAAAGCACTACTGACTGTCTCCGGTCTCCTGCCAACACCAGCTGCCTCTGTCTGCGCTAAAATTGGAGAACCTCCTTTCGATCCAGCCCAGGAGGCTGAAAACCTCTCAAATAAAGAATAACAAAAAAATCCTATTCGTTCGAAAATCAGAATAAGGGTGATAAACGAGCGACTTAAAAAAATAACAACGTAGTTCTACGTCAACAATGCGGTCGTATCTTGGACATAACCTCCTATAACTTTTTTCTTTCTATTATACAAAGGTTCAATCATAAAACTATTGCATAGCATGGAGAAACGATATGGATAAATGGGAAAAAATTTAATGAAACAGTATAAATTACATATTAAAGAAGTTTATTTCAAATTAACAATTCATTTATTGAACAACAAAAGTTTGAAACAAAATTTCAAAAAAGTGTCATTGTCCAAAAATACACGCTCTGTAGGATTCGCCTGGATCATCTATCATCTATCATTGGAAAGGAAATCGCTCGCTTGGTCCATCATCTGTGAGAAATAAATAATAATGTTACAAATTTGTAAATCATATAACTTTGAAATAAATACTCATGTCACATATCCTGTCTGTCATTTGTTGATAGCTGAGTCATCCGAAAAGGGCAACCCTAGCCAATAAGGCTCTCAGAAGCTCAGAAAGAAACAAGAGAAAGAAATATTAGTAATATTTTAAACGAAAAAACGAAAAAATAAATAAATAAAATATGAACTGGTAATAATAAATCAAATCCGCAACAGTATATAGAAAGATATAAAAAATAAATGCATGTGGAATAAAACAAAACTACAGAAAATGTAATACGACAATAACAATAAATAAATAGAATGAATTCATCCAAAGATCAAATGTTCCTTATGGAAAAAATAATAAACTGGTAACAATAAAATAAATCCGCTACAGTATATAGAAAGATATAAAAAAATGAATGCAACAAAAAACGAAACCAATATGTACAATAGAACTCGCAACAACAACAAAAAATCAAACAATAAATATTTAACAACTAATAACTCTGTCATCCGATCCATATATGCTTTAAGGGAAAAGCGACTGCGCCACCTCGCCTACCATAAGGATTATAAATTTAAAACAACATCGCTTTAGAAACTTTACCTCTTTCTCAGCTTTCAGTCGTCGATTTTCCTGCCGCAATTTTATATTTTCCGCTTCCATCCTCCGAAGTTCTCCTATAAGATTCCTGTTCTGGACAATCATATATTCCAACTCCGTTGCATCTACTGGTTCCCAGTAGTACAAATCTTCATCATCATCGACAAAAATTGTTTCACTGGGCACCAGTGGCGGAGGAACTTCATCCTCGATCATCACTTCGTTTTGATGCATCTGGATCCGAATTGGCTGTAAATAAAAGTTTTGTTAACACTGTACACACTCAGAAATATTTTTTCCTACCTTGATATCTTCATTCTGTGGTTTTCCACTACGTCTTTCATAACTTCCTGGTTCGCGGTTGGCCCAAGAACGCGTTGGAACCCTCAAGCTGACTGGAATCCTCGATGTAACGGTACCTCGCTTCATTTTGTGTGGTGATGGGATTATAACTGCTTCTCTCTTGATAATTATAATCCTCAGTGGAGAAAATGTTTGCATCAACACAATGCTTGCTTCGATTGAATCAAAACTTGGAAAATGGCACTAGCCTGCTTTGCACTGTTTTTTTATCTCGTTATTGTATCTTACATTATGTGAAAAATGACTTTGGTGTGATTTTGAAGTTGATGAAACATAAAATTAATAGTTACTTAATTAGTTTTTAGATACTAAAAATGAGATGTTATTTTTCAACAATATAGGATCGGAGTTTAACAATTGTTTCTTGTTACGATCAAGCAAAAGCTATAAATAATTAATTTATTGGATAATCATGGATTTTCTTTTCGGTCGTTCTGTTACCATATCGCATATTTAACATAGTAATCTATTGCTTTGTTTGCAAACTGCGGTAACGAAATATTTTATGTATTTTCCTAGAATTTGAAAAAGTATGTGACTACAAAATGGTCTGTAACGAAAATGAAATCTGACATCCCTACCAACAACCGAAGGAACGAACCGTACAGAATACCAATCCCAAAATACCAATACACCTTCTTGAAACCACATCACTTTTGCAAGTGTCAAAACAGTGCCGAAATTATTGACGTGTAAGTTTCTTATCACATCAACAATTGGCAGCGAAAACTGTCTGTTTCTATGAAAAAATATTTAATTTCCTCCTGACAGTAGTAAATATTCGCTGATGAACTTTATAAAAAGTGGTTTGCAGTCAGTGCTGGGTTCTCAGGAACCTGGGGCGCTGCAAAGTGGTGCCAAAACTGTATGAAACAACGAAATTTGGGTCAGAAACTCATTCTAAACCTTTTAAATTATTATGCCCCTCTGGAACAGGTAGAACAAGTGAGTGCTTCGACACTACTCGAGGATCGCCGCGATGCTTGCAGAGCGCTCAGGGCTCTTTCGAAAAAAATATCGCGTGGAAGTGAGAGCCCAAGGTATGCACGCTCTTCTCCAAGTCATGGAAATGGATAGAGCCGATCCGGAGATAATTGGGTACTGCTTGGACACCCTCTGTCATATCACTTCTCAGGAACAGGAACGAAGAAGACAACCCGGACAACCCAAGCGTGACGGTCAACATAGGAGAACAATTTACGGAGATGTTCCTCAAGTCGAACGAGAATGTGAGCTTGATTTTGAATTGTCTGGAAGAGTACGATTTTTGGGTTCGCTGGTCGGCTATTAAGTTGTTGACCAGTTTGTTAGCGAACAAAACGAAGGACATACAGGAAATCGTTCTTGTTAGCCCAATGGACGTTTCCAAGTTGATGGATTTGCTGGTTGACAGCCGAGAAGTTATTAGAAATGATGTATTGCTACTGTTGATACAGCTTACCAAAGGAAACGCAAACATCCAAAAAATTGTAGCTTTTGAAAATGCTTTTGATCGATTGTTTGATGTTATCAAGGAGGAAGGATGCGCAGATGGTGGAATTGTCGTGGAGGATTGTTTATTTCTGATGATGAACTTGCTTAAAAACATTCCCAGTAATCAGCAGTTCTTCAAAGAAGGATCCTACATCCAGCGGTTGGCGCCAATGTTTGTTATTTCACAGGTTTCGTCACTAACTTCCGGTCAACTTTTGTGCGGGGGACTGTTCAGCAACCATCCGCTCTCCAATTGGTTCTCGGCTGTTTTTTAGCGCATGCCCTCATTGTTAGTTAAGCGAGAAGGTAATCATGTTGAGTTCAATGGCCGAGTATTGGCTAACTTCAATTCAACCGTACGATAGTATGATAAGGATTTGCGACATGAATGTAGCCATTGTAATATCGTGTTGGCATTATATTGTAGAACCAATGGTAAACTAGATTAATGTTCTTTTTCGAACAGGCGACTTCATTTTGGTGGGTGATTTGATGCGATCTATCACGCTGTTGCATTACAAGCAAATGGGAGTAGTTGTGAGGAGATCGATTTCAACCAAATTTCTCAAAACTATTGATACAGCAGTAACAATATTGGATGACGATGCGTTCCTTGGGTGGACAACAGCAAGTATCTATTTGTTTGCCTAAAAGATGGGTAAGTAGGATTTCCGTAGCTCTGTTTATCATAAGAACACTTTTTGTATTTTTTTTAAGGACCACAACAACGGGCGACGAACGATAGCAAATGCCAGAGGTTCCTCAATTCATGCCATGGTTCGCTCGTGATGCAAAACATTGGTGAGCGAACGACGCCGACAACGGGCTGTGTGCTATTTGGCACGGTCTGATCACAAATAACACTCGATTATTATGAATTTCTTCGAAAGTTACGGGAAAGTTTGATACAATCAAATCTGTTGGTAAGACTGATTATTCGTATTGGCGTAGTTTCCATACCGAAATGGAAACGGAACGTTGCGAGGGATTTATTGATGGAGGATGGATAGTGGATAGTGGATAGTTTTCTGGATTTAACTCGGGAAATATATACGATGCATTGGGATTGCAGATCGACGGGGATGGAACTAAGAAGGAAGCGGCCGTAGATGATAAAATCAAGATTGTAGAAGACCTAACATGGACACATCAGGATGTCCAGTGTTGGTTATGATTATTGAATGAATGCTATCAGTTGTTGCTATAGT